>NC_058050.1:2490653-2790653 GCF_020085105.1 Siniperca chuatsi | reverse complement strand
TTGTTAACCACTCGGAGTGTAATATAAAATGAGACAAAACAGACTTAAACAAAACGGCATTTATAAAATGTAAGTAGTCCTGTTTTATTTTCTGAAGATCATTAAAGCTGACAAACACTGTTTTTCCTGTGATCACAAAAGAAGTATTCTCAGTTGTCTTACTGTAACGCTGTTTACCCATCGTCACTAAATAATTATCTTTGATTTTGAGTTTTGACACTTTATGTCGAGATGAAGGAATAATTGCATGTTATGTTGAGATGTTAAGACAAACAGTTTTCTTGTGATTTATCTCAAGGAAACAAGCTTGTTATATTGAAAAGTCATGTAATAACAATATTTAAATGTCTTTAATATATGCTTTTCCAAACATATTTTTAAAACCTTCTGTATCATTGTCCTCTCTAGCTTTAGCATGCACGCACTGTATGTAGGTTGTGTTTTATGTTGAAGCAGTCCCTTCAGCTTAATTAAAGTGCCTTTGAACTCACTTTTGTCACACAATTTATTTTTTATTGCAGTTTCTTGGAGGCCGAGTGACTTTACACAAGGTAAGACAAATCATTTTATTAATATATTAATATATTCAAGAATCACAGGTTTGTCTCAGAGGGCTTCACAATATGACCAAAACATCCATCCTTAGAGCTTTAGCTGTTTCTGTTCCTGACCTTTGACCTCCTGTGTGGAAAGAACATGGAGGAGGAGCGGAAGAACAGCTTATTTACCTTGTGGAGATCAATTAAATATCAAATTTCACCGATCTGCAGTTAAAGTGGCTCAATGAACAAGCATCAGCTTAATCACACACATAAATGTTCCGAATCATGAAGTTTATCATTAATCTCTGTATTAGAATAGAACACTGCGGTTATTTTTCACGAGAATGTATGCTTTTCAAAATCTGAGTCCTTAAAAACAAGTTGCATTTTGGAAATATGAGCTTCTTGACCCATCAGCAGCTTCCACTGCGTCCCTGCAACAGCACCAATACCAAACATTAGAGCGCCATCTAGTGGTGGCAACACGATACTGCTCTCACATCAGACAGCAGGACAGAATAACAGACACTCACAAAAAAATGACACAAACTCAAGCTTTTCTGTAGGTCAACTTGTCTATTTAATATATAAAATACGGTAAAACATACGCAAAAAGGGGAGGAGGGTAAGAGGGGACCAATGGATACTTTGGTACAATAACAAACACTTTTTTTTGTAAAAGCAGTATAGAATTTGTAATAACATCAGTGCATACTTTATTTATGAAAATATACACAAATTGTATATCATTCTCCAAAAACAACAAAAAATTATCTTTACAACAAAAAAGCAGACTAGCCGAACACAATATATTAGCTATAATTTATTTTAAACTTTTTTCTTCAATTTCATTTTTTTTTCTTAAATGTATTTCTTTGTGATGTATATTTGTGTCGATATTACATTTGTATTTCCTATAACATGAGTCACTCTTTGCTTGTTTTTAAAACGCCCATGCATTGACATCATTGTGTCTGGTCATCATTGTGTCCCCCCCCCAATGTTAGCATGTGTGGACTGAGAGGTTTGTACATTGGACTCAAAGTTGCAGCATTGAAGCGGTTTATCGCAGTCGACTGGTTCAGCGCCTCCGTCCACAGCCACACGTGTACTAATATTACTACGCTTGTGTTGTTTGTTTCATGTCATAAAAATCGTGCAACATTAGTAACACCCTTTTTGAAGAAAAAAGAAAACAAATCCCAAAAAGAGAAAACAAAAAATATATTTATAGAATATTTTTATATAATAAAATAAAATCAAATTCCAAATAAAACAAGATGCCTAAGCTACACAAATAAACGCAGATTTCTATATCATCATGACAGCTACCATCAGTGAAAGCTGTGGTAATGATGATGATAATAATAATAATAATAATACTAATAATAATAATAATATCAATTCTCAGAGAACAATTAAAAACAGACTGTCACCAGCACAAATTAACACTGGAAAGTGAGTGAGACTTCTAAACATCGTTATACAGGAGCAAGTATTGTTTTTTTTCGGGGGGGGATGCAGGTTCTTGAAACTATTTCTCAGCACGATTGTCTTTCTGTTTTGTGATTACAGCGACCCCTGGTGTTGCTCTAAAGAACGTGCCAGGGCTTTATACGACCACTGACAAACAAAACTCCCGTGAGTCCCGTCGCAAAGGATGCCATTTTGTTTATTTCTTTGACAAACCTATGGCTTGCAGACTTATATGTGGGGCGAGTTTGTTTTTTTTGTTTTGTTCGAAGCTCAGGGTACAACAGTCTTAACAGTCAAAGTGTTTACACTCGGGGGATTTATGTTCACTCTGCCACGCGCTCAGAAAAGCAATATTGACACTCAGACTTGTCACAGAGTGGATGAGTGTGTGTGAGTAAGTGACAGACGGAGATGAAGTGAGGAGAGGATGATGGGAGTAGTGTGTGATGAGGCTACGTGTTACCCATGGAAATGACCCCAAAATAATTTGACTTGTTGTCATTTTAGCGCTGACACTCGCTGTCTGGACGGAGTAAACAGAAAAGTAGTTGTGTGTTTGTGTGTGTGGGGTTTTGAGATTAAGCTTCGAGACAGGGAAAAAAAACCATACTGAGTGAGTGAGTGACAGGGGTGAGAGGGAGGTGAAGAGGGGCTGCCCGTGAAAAGGATGTGGTGGCTGGATGTGGTAAAACCCAAAGTCGACAAGTCTGCGTTGGATTTGGGAGGTAGTCATTAAAAGATCAAGACTCGTTCTGAAACCTCCGGCTTAACGACAAACGATACTCAAACTCTGCCTCCAAAGCTTTTAACAAACAAATGGACGGAGGCTGAGAGTGCTTTTTGGAAAAAATAAATACATGAATTTGCACTCTTGACCACTATGTTTCTAAAATCTACCCACGGTACCCGAAATCGCTCTTTGCCACTTTATTATAGAGTACAAAAATGACATTTCTTTTACCTTCATAGTCGTTTTACCTCTCTGCGATATAAAACTACAGCCGACCAGTGACAGGCGAAGGAGAGATCCTTTAAATATACATACATGGCTTTTAACAGGAGGAAAGGGGAAAGCAGGAGGACAGGGGACAGCCTTGGCTCGCTTAATCGTATACTATCTATGTGTCTGCTCTAGAGTTTGACTGATATGTTTGTGACAGATAATACTGGTATTTTTGTACTGATGCTGCAAATACTCAATACTCTGATATGCCAAAAAATTACTTAATGATAAGTAGCGATTATACCTGCAAACATTTTAAAGCTGGAAAACCTTTCTGGGGGGGTAATTTAGACCGTCATGTGACACTCAACTCGAAATGTAGACAGAATGATGAAATGGTTTGTTTGCTTTTAGTAGCTTACACTGTAAGCAGTTGCTGTTGCCTAAAAAGGATGCATTTTTGCATTGGTTTATTAGTTACTTAACTGATATTTAAAAAAACAAACTATCCATCATGAATGATTGATTACCATTGGTGCTTCTAAACTATTAGTAGAAAAACATAATAAAATGATCATTAAATTTGCCAATTATTTCTGTCATAATTTATCATTTTGAAAGAAAAATGTAAAAAAAAAAAAAAAAAATTAAAACTTAAGTTGTATTTTCTTTAGTTTTAAATCAATTTGCCTTTTTTTTTTAGAAAGGCGCTTAAATAGTACTTTTGATTTCATTTACTAATTTCTCTTCCTATCATTTTTCTTCTGCTTTAATGTTTACAGTTTCTTTTCTGTGATCAATTTACTTCAATTTATTAACTTAATTCATTCCTAACAGGCAGCCAATAAAAACTGAAGGTGGGCCAACCCACAGAGCTGTAAAGGGAGCTGTACAGGTTGATGTACAGTAATACATTACTTAAATTAAACCACAACAAAACAGAACTTGGAGGATTAAATAAAAAGTGCACAAATGTATTTTTAACAGAAGCCTTATAATCAGCCAGGAATATCAGTCTAACCCTAGTGTGTGTGTGCAGTATGTGTGTGTGTGTGTGTGTTTGTCTCCATCTGTCAGGTGTGTTAAGGTGTCAGGGGTGGGGGTTAAGGTAAAGTGCGCTCCATCAGTGACAGAGTCCTAACCATTGATCGCTCCAAACAGTCCGAGTCACCACGGCTACGTCTTCCCTTTCTGCCTCTACAGCACCCTCTCTTGGCTCGTCGACATATTACACTTTATATACAAGCATAAATAATTATTAAAAAACAGACCGATCCACTGAGAATTAATGTTTGCTGTTTTCTGTTTTGTTAAGGGATATCCTGCCGAATATATAGTTAATATATACAATCCCTGTCATCTATTGTAGTCTCCTGCCCCGGATGCAGAGCTGCCCTCGCTACCGCCTAAAGCTGTTGAAATATATACTTGTATATGACCTATTTTTTGAACCATCAAAACACCATATCCCTGTCACACAAAAGCCACAAAGGTTACAGATTGCTTATATACATGGTACCTCACGAATCTCCCCTTTGAACATCAGCTATCTATTCAAAACACGAGTCGCTTCACAAAAATAATTTCAGCTGTGTGCATTGCAGGTGTGTGTTCAAGGATGAAATTGAGAATGAACATTTGCCCAAATCACTTAGTTAAAAAACGACCAGTTGAGGTAACAAACCCGTATACACACACACACACACACACACACACACACACACACACACACACACACAAAAACAAACACACTTGCCCCTCTCAGCATCTGTAGTTGACCAGATGTGGGCAAAACTAGGAGTATCTGCGTCATGTGTCGTTGAGCTGTTGTAGCTCGTCCCTGATTCAAAGAAAAGCAGTCTTTTACCTCGGCAACAAATCATGTTCCTCGTTTTACAGCTAGTCTGCATGGTTCAGATTAAATAAAGACCCGGGGGTCGTCAGTCTTGTACAGGGCCAAAGTGCCGGCCTGTTGATGCGACCACAGGCTGGGGAGGGAGGCGAGTTTTTCTTTTAGTGTCCTCATATTCAAAACTGAAACAAATCCAAACTCTAAAGATCAACAGTCAAGACAGAAGGACAAAACTCCACACTTTAAAAACAGCAAAACGGCCCAGGCTCTTAGAGAAGAAACAAGAATCTAGAGCGACAGCAACACAACCGTGGTCGGGCCGATGTGTACAAAGATGTGGACTCACGTGGTGGCACTGACTTAACGCAGTGCAGTTGTGTTTGACCAAAACCTACTGTGGATAAACAGACAGTAAGGACATGAGAGTGGGAGAATACCACCAGCCGCTAACCCAGTGCAGGGCATGCTGGGAAACAGAGGCTGGTATGTTTGTCTGCTCTGCCAGCGGCTGTCAACATGTCGAGTGAAATAGTCCAAGTGGCCAAATTAAGGATTTTACTAGCCACTGTGGCCTTATTAAAAACTTACTCATTCACTTCTACTCAAATACAGCTGAATAAAGTCCAACATTGTAATTGTTTCGACAAATAATCCCTGGTTTGGTGGCTCAACCCCTTGGGGTTCTGTGTGTGTGTGTGTGTGTGTGTGTGTGTGAGAGAGAGAGAGAGTGACTGAAAGTACATTAGAGTTCAAATGCGTGTGCACGTTGCCATACAAGTGCGTGTCAAGTGTCCATACGTGCGACATGAGTGTGTTAGCATGCTTGTGTTGTGTCTGTATGTGTGTGAGGTCAGCGTTTCCTGTGTGGACAGTAGGTTACTGGGTTGATGGCGGGTGTATCTAATATATATATGTGTGTGTGTGTGTGTATGCACGGGGAAGGAGATCGGGGGCATCAGGGCTGGTGGGGGCATGTACACAAGCCACAAGAACACATCTCCATCCTCCATCTGTCCGTCCATCCATCCCTCTCCGCTCATCTCTTCATGTGACCCAGGTATCCAGTCTCATTCGCTTGACGTTGGTCCCGTCCTGCTCCTGAGGCTCAGCCGAAGAGGGCCGCAGGAGGACCATGGTGGGCTGCTGGGCCCCGGCGCTGGCCTGGTGGTGGAAGTCCTGACCCCCGCCTCGTCCCTGGGTGCCGTCATCCCGGTCGCTGCCCTCATACGAGCTGCCGTTGCTGCTGAGGCTGTCGACTGGTGAGCGGCCTTGACCTCCCATTTCCAGGCGCAGGGTACCAGGGTAGGCGACTGTAACCAGACCTTGTCCCTGGACTTGACCCTGGCCTCCCCCGCCTCCACCTCCCCCAGCGCCGCAGGTGGAGCTGGGAGTGCTGCGGTCGCGGTTTGGTGAGACAGGTTCGGACTTGATGTTGATGTTGGGGTTTGTGTTGACTGTCAGTGCGGCGCCCTGAGGTATTTGGCCCATCGGCCTGGAGAGATGGAGAAAGATAGAAAGAAGAGAACAGAAAGATGGAGGGAGAACAAAGGGAAACAAAAAGAGTGAGACTACCGTTAGTATCAAGAACATAATTATAGAACTACCTGTATTATGCCTGAACATTACATGTGAGCAGACCTTCATTAGACAACAGTTTGCAGGGATGAAACATAGAGGTCAGCCAATATTGCAAAAAATTCAAGGAATGGTCGCTGTCAAATGACTGCATCACCATATGCGAAACATAAACAAGGATAAGCTAGCCATTTTCACAGACAAAGACCCAAGACACTCTGCGGCAATGCTATAAACCAGGCAAATGTAGGCTTGGGTGGACTTCAGCACATGGTGAACAAGGACACACGAAACAAATAGGACTACATAGGCCACATAAAAGCACAGTCCATAAGCCATGCTGCCCAAACATCCTTGCATTTTGGATTTGGTCTGTTAAAGTTCACATTGCACAATTACAAGCAAATGGGAGCTTGTAAAATAATAGGTTGCACTGGTAACTTTCAACCTGCCAGGTGAGAAGTTTTTGTAGCATTCCTTGTTAAGAGCACACACCTTATACCATAACAGATGTAGAAACTGCTGAGGATCAGTCCAGAGTGCTGGCAAACTGCTGGCTATCAGATATCAACGTCTGTCTGCTCATTTTACCTTTAATAACCCTTCTTTCCATTCGTTGCTTTGGATTATGTCTCCTAGTAAACTGCGTGACAGCTCTACTGGGAGAGGATCAAAACTCAGATTTTTAGGCGACTGCGGCACCTGAGCTTTAATGCTATTATTCTCTCCAACTCAAGACAGGACACTTTTTTTCTGATGCTTAAACCAAGAAACCCCCAATTCTGCTGCTTTTAACAGAGGATACAAGAAAAACCAAATCACCGTTTGACAAAAACTTGGAGCTGTCTAATTAGTATTAGCTAGCTAACCTGAATATAAAAATGAACATGAGAGTTAGTGATTTTCTACTTCTATACCTCTTGAAGATGAGGAGCCCATTCTGAGGCAATGTGGATTTGATAATAATAAAAGATGGCTCCTGTTGCCTGCGTTCCATGAACCAATTGTTGGATGCTGCTCTTTACATATGTTTGTGATTCTGTTATTCTGTCTTTCAGACTGACTATTGCACAACCCATCACCACCAGGACCATCAGATTGTTCCAGGAGATGCAATCGGAGGGTCTTTGATCCACCTATTGGCAGCGTTCTGTGTCCAAAGGACGCCTGCATTTGTGTGAGCATGTGACTACAGATACCGGTGAGACTATGAAATATGACACAGGAATGCCAGTTTGAGTAAAACGTTCATGAGTTTTAAGGATTAACAGATGCTGCACAGAGGTTTATACTACTATGAGGAACTTATCCTCTGTCTCCACAATCACAAGCAGTAGAATTATTTTGTGCATGTTACGAATAATCTACCAGGAATGTGTGCTTTCATCACGATTGGCCAAAGCATTGCATTGCTGGATGACTTGTGCTGGGTTATGGCCAGGTGCAACTTTTTTGCAGGATGTTGTCTGTCTGACATGGATTTATTCAGCCACCACCAGCGACCACAATTTCTAAATATTGTTATACTTTTCCGATTGACGTTTTGAAAAATATGATCACAGTCTGAAGGAGAACACACTCCGTCATTTTATTAAGCTGCCCTAAACATGATTCCCGTGCATCTGCCTTAAGATGCTTGGGACAAAGTCATGCGCCAAAAAGATTACGTCTATGCCAGTGTCTGTGCTTCTACCTGCCACAACTCTTTGATCAGCCCCTCCACCCTCACACTCAGCCTTCACCTCCTCCTCTTCTGCTGGCTGGAGGCTGAGTCGAACCTGTCACTGAGGCTGACACCGGCTGTTGACGCTGCACTGTGGCTCGCTTCTTTGACGTGTCGACAGGATTTTTCGGATAGTGTTCGTTTTCTCTCTCGCTCTCTCTCTCTCCCCCGGGTTGACACGGTCGATCTGAATTTGAAGCTCCCAATTACTGCGTTTCGCCCCTAGGGTGTGTTCTAATATGTCATATCATGAGCCATCTGCAGCACTGTATCTCTAATATTCCCTCAATTACTAGCAGACTGAGAGGGGAATTTAAGATAGCAGTCCTTCAGGCGATCTGGATCTGCGGCACTCAAATGTGCTCGCTGTCTTGCTCCATCTCTGACACACTTACACTCGTGCACTCTTGCTGTCTTACATACAAATTCTCCTTCCCTCCTATACTCTCACTCACACACACACACACACACACACAAAATCCCTCGGTGGCGAGGCTTACTCCGTCTCTCGCCATGCCCACTTCATCAAACCTGTGCGTCGTGGCTCAGGCCGGCGCAGGTAGATGGATGGCGGTGCCACTGGGGTGCCGTTGCTATGGCGAGAGAAAACGGCAGAGTCAGCGGGCCGGTGACAGTGATGAAGGCGAGAGCGGCAGGCTCCCCCCGAGCGCTAACAACACAGTGAGCACAGCCAGAAGCAGACACTTGGTTACAGTGCGGTGTGATGAGATACAGCCGTGTTTCCCAAAATGCTCTGCTTTTCTGAGGACCAACAAGCTGCAAAATAACTCTTCTTAAATTATATTCCAATCAGACACATTTACTGAAGTAGGGAGAGGTAGGATCCAGTGTTTTTGGACCTTGACCCATACTAGGGACTAAATGTCAAGATATCTCAGCCTCTGCTGCTTCGATTTTTTTTTTGTTTTTTTTTATATCTGTCACTTGTGAGTGCCCCAACTTTATGGAACTGTAATACTAAATCACTGGAGTACTTTTAATTTATGTTTTTTTCCTTGTGTTCCTTGTCAAAACGTCCTGATATCATCTTCCTTAAATACTACTCTCCATCTCATGTAATAAATAGAATAAATATGAGCAGAAGGCTCTAAATAGCACTCTAGCTAGCACTCCTAGTACATCCATGCAACATATCATTCTACAAACAGCTCTTGTTTTATACGACCTCACGTTCCTAACTCAGTAACTGCTGAGGATTTGTGGTAGTTAACTATTTTGGCCAAATACAGGATTGAGTCCTTTAAAATGTACTGTAACTTGTTTTAATTTTGTGGTATATGTGTAGGTGTCATTTAACCTTTAAACACCCACTGTTAGGCCACCCATAGGCCACTAGCACTATGAAGCATTTTCACTGCTAGTACTATGAAAACTCAGGAATATATGATGGTCATTTTCAAAAACAATCGTCTGTTGTAAAAGTAATCAAAAAATAATGCACGAAACTTGGAAAAACTTAAAAACTTCACTTCTGGCAGGTCAACAATAAATCCTTGAAAACATTATGTCTAAATTCATTTAAATGTGTTTAAATTGAACTGTACTCTCCCAAAAAAAGGAGTTAAAAACAGGTACAAGGAGAAACAGTGATACATTTGTACTTTCAGTCATACATTTCACTTTAACATATTTAGTTATGTTCTGTCTTTCAATTTATCACTAATTACATTTTGATTGCCCCATAGGAATCATTCATATTTCATCTTTTTTTGTAACATCTCTTCATTTTAGTAGCAGACTTTGCAGTTAAAGTTTTGAAACTGTGCTGAGGTTCCTTCATGCAGCAGATATTTTGGGAAAGCAGTGTGCTGTAGCTGTGTGGCTGAAGTGTGGAGTACAGTACCAGCAGAGGCCCTCCTCCCTGCCAAAGAGCAAGTTGGACTGAGAGGCCAAGCTGTGGAGGGAGGTGGAAAAAGAGACAAGCAAGTTTAAAAAAGCTAAAACAGCAGGGAAACAGTGGGACGGAGGCCAGTCACGGTCAGTCCAGACATGGCTGCTACAAGAAAAACAGCTGCTTCAGTGACACTGAGATGTTGCAAGAGGCAGAGCTGGGTACGGCAGGAAGTGTTAACTGACACAAATTTGATAGTCATCCACACGCAATCCATTTTTACAGTCAGCTCCAATAAACTTGAAATCATTGGCTTTTCCTAAAATTGGATCAGGCCAATGGGAATCCTCAGTGCAGGCTGTCATTAAAGGAATATACCGTAAATTCTCAAATAGTGTATTTCAGACAGGCTATTAGAAACTTCTGTCCCCCTTTTTACTGGTTTAACTTGCTGTTGCTCCTGTTTGACTGGTGAATTTGGGATGAAATAATGCTACGTTTGTAAAATGCAGAATATACTGTGACAGCCATTAGCAGACAGATACTGCTAATTTAGTTTCCCCCACTTTTCTTTCCTCTCAGCCTTTATTTCTTCAAACAATTTAATTCCTGCCCTTTTTTTTTTTTAAATTTATGGTAAATGAAATGATCATTTGTTTGTAAGAAGGCCCATCTGATGCCAAACATCAGCTAGTTACTGGTAAATAGAGATTTTTGATACCCAGCACTCAATAGCTGCATGCAAAGTCTGACATTTTGCTTTTTAACGTGGAACACAGTAACCTGTGACCATCCTATACTGTGATGACTAAACAGACTGTATGTTTGGTGCTAAAGAAAACAGAAGTATTATCTTCCAGGTAGCAGGAAGCCTAATGATGCCGCTGCTGGTTTTTACAATGTGGTTTCTAATCTGTAAGCTGGGAAAACACTGATTTCTCTGGGGAGGTTTTACTGAACAGCCTCTGATAGCATGTGTGCATTGTGCCCTGCCGACAAACAGTGTGTCCTGTAAGTAATTTAGCAATGTGTGCAGTGTCTGCAAGTGTTTTTGTCCTGAGAGAGAGAGAGTGTTTTTTTGAGTGAAGTGTGTTTTTGTGGGTGAAAAACAAGAACAAAGTGAGAAGAGCACTAGGCAGAAACTTCAGCCACCAATAAAACATTTTATCCACTCTGTTAGCTCCATAATGATAGATTTGTTGCTATGTACATGGATGGATCAAACAGACAAAACAACACTGATGCACCAGCAGACAACGTCCCTAAAAGTTGCTCTGTTTATTTCCTGCTAGTGTCCCAAATGGAGGCCCCCGTCTGCTGATAACACACTGACTCAGCGAGGAAACAAACAACAAACAGCATCCGTAGAGCAATTCTATATAAACAGGCAAACCAGCTGAAAGCGAGGCTCTGCAGGGAGGTGGTTTAGGGGGCAGCCATGACATTAACATTTAGATTGGGGAGTGAGGAGAAGATGAGAGTCAACAGGTGTACGCTGAATTACACCGAGTCTGACAAAAGAGCAGGAAATAAGCGGAAAGGCGGAAGTAGTGGTAGAGGAATGATTAAAAAGGGGGCCGGGAGAGGGTAAGATGACAGAAATCATTTCCTCGTGGAGCCTGTGGCGAGGAAAAGTGTGGACGACAGCGAAGGCGAGGCTCACAGCCAAACCGTCATTCACTGTTTGATTGGAAGAGCTTGTTTGCTTGCTGTGAGGCCGCACTGTGATGAAATCAAAAACAAACTGGAGCAGTCTGGGCTGCAGAAGTGCCCACGTCTGTCCTAGGACGGCACGATTTTCCGTTCTGCTGAGAGAACAGTTTGGTGTGCTGGGAAAGCTTCCCACATTTCTGTGGCGCTCGCTTGTTTTCAGTGACAGCGAATCTGTCATCCTGATCCCACACACAACACAGTAAACCTGCCTGGTGTTCATTCTAGTGTCAAACCTGAGAGTGGATCGAATTAAAATACTGCTCATTCATGTGAAATCATGATTATTGTTCCAAATGTTTTATGGAATATCTTAGCTATTTTAACACAACAGACATTCTGAATAAAATCGTTTAATACTTAACTAGGGCTACAACTAATGATTTTTTTCCATCTTTGAACAATTTGCAGATTATTTTCTCGATTTAAGTTTTTGGTAAAAGCGAAAATACTGATCACAAGTTCCCAGATGGGTCCCAGGTCTTCAGATGTCTTGTTTTGTCCAACAAACAGTCCAAAACCCCAAAATATTCTGTTTACTATCACAGAAAAATCCTTCACATCTGAGGAGCTGGAACCAGTGAATTATTGCAATTTTTGCTTAAAAGAATTACTTTAATCTTTAATTTATCATTCTAATAAAAATTGTTGCAGATTAATTTTCTGTCGATCAATTAATTGATTCATCATTTCAGCTCTACTTAAAACATGAAAAATAACCTAACCCAGCCCTGCACACTGTCGTAGACCAAAAAGATTCATGTGTCCCACCTCTCTCTAAGACTTTATGGAGTGCAAGAATGTTGTTTTAATACAAAATGTAAATATAGGGAAAGAGAAAATGTAATTAAATGTTACATGTGAGGTTCTAGTCTGTAAAATAAACCTGAAACAACAAGAAATGATTCAATGGACAGTGAGTTCCTCAAATATTTCAATGATCAAACAATTATTTAAGTTGGGAAGGATACTGGTGATATGAAAAAAAGTCTATATTGCCCTCAGTAGAGAAATGCTGGCTGCTTTTTCAGTCTCTGAGTGGTTTAACGGATCTGGTTGCTGAAGGATTTCATACAATCTGGACAGCCATTTGTTAACAATAACAAGGCGATATGAAGTGTGCTGTGTATGAGCTGGTGGTAAGTATATACTGCTTTGTGCTGAACCCCCTGGAGGCACAGCTGTTGTATACAATAACAAACAACCTATTATCATATTTTCATGGACAATTTTCAGCTTGTCAGACAGAGAAACAAATAACAATCTCACTCGTGACAGCTGGCATTATTTGAAGTATTTTTTTAAACACATTTCTGTTATCTTTAATTTCCTTTTTGTGACAGATTCCGAGCAGCTGTACACTGTCTCTTAAATTATCTTTATGCCAAGATTTGTAGATGATATTGTTCTGAGCAAAAGAATATCAGCATTGAGAGAGCTGTATAATATTAAATGCTTATTTCAGTGTGTATACCCAAGAGCGTTACAGGCTATTAACTGATTCCAAACTGCATTACATTTAATGTTATCTATCTAAATAACTGACTTTGACAGCTAAGCTACATCTAAATTATTCTTTTTAGTCATGCCACTATAGGAATTTCAGGCCTACATGTATCTGAGGAATTGAAGCTTGCATCTGACTGTCAGCTGACAGTGACAGCTAAATGGCTGAAAAGTAAAACTTTAATGCAGTGAGCATGTCGGTGGTGCACAGCTGTGCGCTGGGACAGTGTTTGGGACTGAAAGCAGCAACCAGAGACTCCTTTCATTTGAGAAGCTAGCGAGGCACTGCTGCTGTCACACTGCAGCACCTTCGTCTTTGTTCGTGACACTTCCAAAGAGCTTCAGATCAGATCTACTGTAAGCTTTAGGTGGCATGAAAACTCTTAGAACTACACTAGTAAAGTGATAATCATGGTAAAAAAAAAAAAAAAAAAAGTGCCTTGACGGAACTAAAAGAGCAATGAAGTACAGAGACAGCAAAGCAACAACAGGCATCACATTCAACATACAAATGGAGAGAAAAGATGGTTTTATATCATGTTTGTCATGTAATTGCATCTATTCTGTAATTTCTTTGGGTTATTTTCTTGTTTTGGCTCATAACTGAGCCTATGAGCAGTATAATAACTTCACAGATAAAAGGCATGGCAGAGCTGTGAAGCACTAGATGCTATCATGTCATTCACCTCAGGTTAGCAGCAAAATTGGAGATGCAGTTAACCATCTCTGCATTCTGTTTCTCTGCACCCCACATGCTGTGGAGAAAAGGGGGAAGGGAGGACAAAACAAGAGGCAGTTACAAGCCGCTCCCCCATCCACAGGTTAGCCTAGCACAGCCAGACTGGTCACACAAAGACTTAGCGCTAAAGGCTAAACTGCTACGACACAAATGTGCCTGATAGGACTCAAGCAAAGTTAGCTTTGTAGACGTAAAAACAATTTGCAAACATTTTAGGAGATGCAAGATTTTTACTGAAGGCAGCTCCCCCTAACTGTAATGTGCTATCAGAGAGTAGACAAAATAATGAAAACACATCATTGGCAAGGACTTAATCGCTGAAGTAACTTAATCACAAAAACACTGATACACTGTGGGTCATTAGGATCAGCACAAGCTAAACTGAATGATCATGGCCCTGCACAGCCACACAGGCGTTTTCAGTTCTTCTGAATCTTAACTAACTTGCATTTTGCGTCAACCAGAGGTGATGATGGAGAGTTTGAGCCAGGCTCACAACTATTACAATTTCCGTCCAAAAAATGACAAAAACATCATCATGGTCCACGTCAACGTCCATCGTAATTCCGAGGACAACAGTCTAATCTCAGTAAGCCCTTCAGTAATTCACCTATGGCTCTGACGTCTCCATAGTGTTTCAAACATAACATATAATACGTTTTGTGACGATAAACGATAAACGATCGCAGAGTCTAAATCTAATATTTGTTAATGCCAAATTGGTTTGAGAGGTTGGTTCACATTGTTCATTCGACATTTTGCAATATCCCACTGCGTCCCGAGTTCAAACTGCCACGGACAAGAGTTTGTACTGAGAGAGGACTGACCAGCCAAAATATTTGAAAACACCTGTGTGGGCGGGCCATAGGCGCAGTAGCGTTTCCAGACTCTAGAAGTGGCTGGGGCGAAAAAGAAATGGGGACACCTATTTCACAAATAGGGTTAGGGTTCATTTTGCTTTAAGGTAACAAAGGAAATTTGCCAAAGCTAACCAGAGGTGCACTTTGGGGGTGCTCAGACCGAACAGAGGGACACTTTATATACCCAACTAGCTAAAGTTGTCCTGAGTGAGGCCTGTAGGGTAAATTTGTTCTAAAACTGACATCACATCCTCGGCATTATTTACCAGTCGGCCAAACAAGAAGATTACCGAAGTAAGAACTTTTTTTTGAGGTTGCGAGCCAGTCCAGCTTTTATAGTTTCAAATCCTGTGTGTTGGATAACACAGCTAGCAGCCTAGCCTCGCTACCAGGAGCTAAATAAAAGTGGGACTCCAGTGGGAGTCGGAGCCGAGCGCGCGGGGGTATATCTAGGTCACCACAAAGATGAATCAACCGCAGCTGGGGTGATGCTACTGCTCCGTATGGGAGAAGGACTTCAAGTGTGTACTGAATCAGCTGACATGCACGGCACTTATAAAAAGTCTGCTGGTCGGATGTTTAAGGGGAAAGGTCAAAGGTCAGGAAATTGGCGAATCAATCTTATTTATTAGTTAGTTTGTTGAAGAAAAAGGGAGCTTACACCAAGTTACTGAGCGATGCCAAGCTCAGCTGCTGTGACTGTTGCTGTTGTTGGTGCTGCTGCTGTTGTTGCTGGGAGACTGCTGGTTGCTGTTGCCAGGCAGCCATGTTGCCAGGCACCAGCCCTGGTGGTGTGAACGTCTGGAGTGCTGTGAGATCTGCACTCGTCAGCTGGTACTCTGAGATTAAGGGACGGAGGGGAAGACACAGAGGGAGAAAGAAAGGAGGGAAAGGGGGTGGAGAGGAGGGGGTGAGGGGGGATTGTTTTACATCATACAACTTTCTGGTGCATCAATATTAATCAGGGCTAATCCATATTAATGGAGACCTTTGAAGTGGAATCATTCCAGAAGCTCTCACACAATGAACAAAGTGAATATTCATAGTGGTTTGTGGCATCACACTGCGAGGTTTTCAAGTTTTTCTACATGACACTCAAGATTTTTCATGACATATTGCAGACTATATCTTTTACTTGGCTTGATGTTTTATCTTTTCCATTTTTTTTTTTAAATTCAGTCTTGGTGGACGTAGTAGTCCCTTTCCTGCCCTGATGTGAACAGACAGATTCAGTTTGAGCTGCTAAAATGTCCTGTCTTGCTTCAGGGAGGCAGTGCTTCGCTGTCTTACCAGTGTTGTAGGCCGTCTGCATGCCAGAGAAGGGCGCTAGCAGACTGGGTGTTGCCACGGAGACCACTGGTGTGGTGAGCGGCTGCGCCACCTGGGAGCCACCTAGCCGCTGGGCATTCTGGGAGGACAGAGAGATGGATGGAGGAAGTTGAACATTGAGACACTGGAAGTGGAAGAGGTGATTACTGCTACAGTGGTGCTAAAAGTGGGGTCTGGAGCCCGTCAGGGGGCCAGAGGGTGGTTCTAAGGGGTCTCCACCTAAATGAAGAGTAGTCTGATTTCTTAAGAATTGAATATATAAAAACGTGTCTAACGTAACAGTCTATAAAATTCACTCTTAGCACAATTATCTCCATCTCCACAATGTAGTTAATTCATGCATTTTTTGCAACTTTTCAATGGCAGTCTGGCACTGGTGTGATTATCTCTGAAAGGTTTTGGTGTCAAAATGTTAAGGATTTAAAATGTCTGTAATCGTGTAAAGCTGCTCGCAAAAGGTGCTTAAACATCCATCTAAGATTTACAACCAAACCCTTTCTTTCTGGGCTCTTTGGATCCAGTGTTGTGGCTCTGTGTCGTGAGAAACCCTGGTCTGGTTCCACAACGAATCGTGTCTTTTTCTCCTTATATGGGCTGAGTGTAGGAGTTCACGGCACATGACTTCATCCATTTTCAACAGCAATAATGATAATGGTTAGCATGTGCTTTCCACTGTACAGCAGAGTGGATGCAGATACCTTGTAATGTGACTGAGAACAATTTAATTACTACTGAAATATTTCACGATAAACACAGCTTGTTCTACTTCTAGTTGAAATAAAAAAACAAATTCATTATCCCGTGTTTTAATTGTACCCTCTGCTTTACGAAGCTGAAGTGCAGCAACTCTAATTAACTTTCAACCCTCAGTTTTCCTGCCACATTTGAAGTTTTATTGGCAGACTAAATAAAGAAAAATATTCTAAAACACTAATAACTAACGTCTGACATAATAAACAGTTAGATCACTTCACTTTGCCCATGCAGGGCAGCGGAAGATGTTTTATTCATCGCGCCACAGACAGAAGCGTTTCTGCCCCCTGTGAGAAAATCCAAGCACCTCAGCTCTCTCTGAGGCGTTTAACTTTTCTGTGACACTTTAACACCTGCGTGCAAGATGAGAAGTGTCTCGCATCTCAAGGTGGTGTTGCCATGGCAACGCTGTCGCCAGGCCCGGGCGCTTGTGTTATGTAGCGTCACGGTGGAAGGTGTTATGAGAGGCATCGCTGTGCTGGAGAATCATGCTGACAGGAACGCATGCATCGACAAGTATGACAGTGGATAGACAAGTGTGTGTGTGTGTGTAAGAATGTGTTTTTTATTGAAAAAAGTATGTGTAAATGTTTGCAGAGAGGTATGCGAGGAATGAATTCACAATGTGAGGTGTGTGTTTGTTCTGAGGCGTGCGTGTGTGTATATTTATGCAGAGAAATATGCATGAACACATGTCAGCATGCATGTGTGTGCGGAGGACAGAGGGTCAGCGTGTCGGACTCCAACATGGCCGTCTGTGTTCCAGGTTGGAGACTTTATGATCTTTCTTCACTCTGATCCTCAGAGCATCGACACTCAGATGAAACCAAACATGCACATGCTGAGCAGCTTTCACACAGAGCGGAGAGTCAGCTGGTTGCTCCGGTTCCCTCAATATTCCCTCTATGGACAGTTTGGACAGTACAAATGTCACTTTAAGCTTCACTGTAACATCAAATTTAGCACAATATAAATGCACACATCTTTAGTTTTGTTGCTTTGCCTTTTCAAAATAATTTATGACGCAAAATGTAACATTTTGATGTGTTTTTTGCTTCTAAAACAATATAAATCTAACAGAAACTGGATGTTGTGGCTGAACTTTTTTGATGATATTGGATGGTCAAAATTGTCAAACTTTTAAATTCAGTATAGTCTAAATATGTCTATAGGATGCAAGCATGGTATCTTAGGAAAAGGAAACATATTTTTTCTGTCTATACCATAAAGTCAACACTTATATGTACTGTTATACAAATATTACAGTACTGGAATTTAGATATAAATATCAGCAGATTTAAAAAGAAATCGTATCACTTGGTTAAGCTTGTCAGTGGGTGGAGTAAGTTACTGGCAAACAACAAAGTCTGCTTTGGGTTGGGGCTGAGGGCTGATTCCCAATAAAGCCACTCATGTATAAAATGCATTTATGGTACTAAGAGCTGTTTCTTGAGTAATTAAGAGAGTCGAAGTCAAGTCTTAAAAAAAAAAACAGCATTTTGAGAAATATATGCTAACAATTCTTGCTAGGAGTTAGATGAGAAGATTGATATCACTCACATGTCGGTACGCTAAGTATGAAACTAGTTTCAGCCGGGACATAGTTTGGCACATAACCTTTGTAAAACAGCGAACTGTCGTTTTTACCCCTTGTGTCTCACGTTTAATTTGTACAAAAACAATGTGCTAATTAGTGAGCTGTACAGGTGTTTTTAGGCAGATTTTGTTTGCTTGAGACAGAGCTGGGCTAGCTGTTCTCCCTTGTCTCCAGTCTTTATGCTAAGCTGAGTTATTGAGTTATTGAGTTAAGCTGAGATATTCCGTACAGACGTCAGAGTGGTATCAATCTTCTCATCTGACTCTCAGAAGAAAGTAAAGTACAGAAAGTAAATAAGTGTATTTCCCAAAATGTCAAACTATTAAGTCAACTTTTTCTTTTAAAACTGTGTTAATAGTGTTTTTCTGCATAATTGAGTCCTTTAATGCAAAGGCCTAATAATTCAATATGCGAGGTGTGTGGCCATGCAAGGCCTTCCTGTCTCATTTATTCTGTAACGTTCTGGGATTTTAGCAGGTAGAAACTTGAAACCCCTTTGAAGCTCAAGTCAAGTCTTTTGTCGAGTGTCAAGTCAAGTCAAATCTCACAGCAGTTAAGTCCAAGTCAAGTCTGAAGTCCTCGTGTTTGTGACTTGACTCAAGTCCACAGGTCCGATAGGACTGCAAGGGGATTGAAAGAAAAACATCCCGTGAGGGAAACCTAATCGTGCCCAGCCTGTAGTGAACCCTGAACGCTACAGTCCAAATCTTCCAGGAACCAGTGCAACCAGCTGATTTGCCCACTGTGTGTCCCTTGCTCTGATGCTCTGAGTTCACCGGGTGCTCTGATGCTCTTCTTCTACTTCCGTTCTAGCACCGGAGCCACTGAGTCAACCCTGATGGGATGCATTTGCTGACGGTGTCACACTCATGCTCAGTGAGATCACACAGAGTTCGACACTACATCCACGAAGCTAAAAGTCTATTCACCTCACTCACCAACTCCAGCTCTTCCTCTGTCTGCACAGCGGGTGGAGGAGGGGGGAGTAAAAAACAGAGGACGGTTATGTTTCTAAAACAACTAACTGCGGTAAGATATGAACATTCATTAAAAAGAACTTAATCTAAAGTCTTGCCAATAAATATGGTTAACAATATGTTTATAGTGATACTGAAAACAGGGCCTCCCGTTTTCAAGCAGTGTTGCACAGTCGACTCTAAAGTTGAACTCAACTATAAAGTCAAAATGCAGCCAAACTGATCGATGGCTGACTGGAGGAGAATGACTGGATCCAGATGTTGGATTGCACAAAGAGAGGAGGACTATTCACATTTCTACAACATCTAGATGTGAAATGTTTTAAACATCCCCAAGAAGTCTGTCTAGGATTTGTCTATGGATATGTGACTTCTAAGTGTCAAGTTAACTTTGCTGTACACTACATATCGATAGAGAACCTGACTTCCTTTTGTTGAAATCTAAATGAACTGATGTTGCAGAAAGGAAAATCTGGAGAAGGATTTAGAGACACTAGTGAAAAAGGCTTAGCTTTCATTCTTAAACTTGAGCTGATTATATTCGTTACGGTGACATTCCTTCTAATGGTCTTTACGTTGGATAAATCCAAAAATAGGAAAACTAATGTAAATTTGATGCAATATAAATTAACACAGTTATTGGCAATAAAAGTCATAATACCTGCATAAAGCAGCAGTATGACATAGATGCAATGGGCGCAGAGTATCTATTGAATTCCAGTAGCTTTTAAATAATGGGCCTCATGCAAGAACTTTTTTGGATTCTTATCCTAAACCTCTTGCGAGTTCTCCAAGTCGCTTTCACTAAACTCTAACTGCACAAACTTAGTCGTTTCAACTTGATAAATTCCAGCTGTTCGTTAGTGGGTGTGCTTTTGTGAGATTTCATCAGTAACATAATCAATGGCCTTAAACTGCTATAAGGTGACCTGTTGTGGACTCCTTTTGTGGGCAAGTTTAATAAAAAACTCCAAAAAAATCAAAAAGAAAAACATTTTACACTTCTGAGCTTCAAGTCCTGCTGTCAGACATTAACAGATGAAAATATTACAAATTTAGCAGTGTCAGTATTCTGACCCAAAACAATTAGAAAATATTACTACTGCTGTCAACACTTTGTCATCACAAAGCCGTACTGTGACAGAAATAAAGATGGAACGGCTTGGCATGAAGTTAGATACCTTTGCTAAAACAAAGCAGTTCAAGACTAAAATGGGAGGCGGTCAAGGGCACGAGACAGAATAGACACACGATTACTGAGTAACCCTGGTTACCAAGAGCCGCTTTGACAAATAATTATACATTTTTTTAACCACGACTGGCTCAACTAGCTCAACCTTTGACCAATAAATACCCTTCAATCCTTCTACTGCTTCATTATAAGCCATAGTTTATAATGGAGCTACCTAGGTAGTTTGCCAGAAACTACCTAACCTTGACTGATTTTGAGCTAAAGTACTATTCACATTCAGCTCTGACTGCTTTTTTTGTCCCATCCCCTGAGTTTGGACCCATCATTTGACCCCGTGTGGCTGCCGTAGTTGTGTTCTCCTCACCAGCTGCATGAGGCTCTTGCTGCCCTGTGAGGTGATGACCCTCAGGTCCGGCTTGCGGCTGTTGACCATCTGAGGGCTGGGCGGAGGCGGAGACTTAGCTGGGACTACTTTCCCCAGGCTGTTGCCGTTGGATACGGAGAGGAGGCCCGGGGAGGCCCTGGCACTGATGTAGCCATTAGCTGGAGAGACACATAAAGTGAGAGAGAGATATTTAGTGAGGGGGGTGTGTGTGTGTGTGTATGTTTTGATGTTTTTAGTATATGTATCTACTTGTGAATTCTGTCTGTGCTTGTCTGCCTGGGTGTGTATATTCAGCTCTTTGTGTGTGTGTGTGTGTGTTGATGTCTGCCTGTGTGTGTTCTCATTAGCGAGTTGGATCGCTCTGTCGCACCACATGCTCCTCATCGTTTCTGCAGCTCAAACAGTGTTTTTTGGCGGCGCTCTGATTTTTCTGCAGCTCCTCCACATCAAAACCTCGTCACTCTCTCTAGAACTATTTTATTTCCACTCTCTCTCGACGTCGTTCCTCTTTTGTTTCAGTTGTCTCTGCGCACGGTGAAAAACACACACAAATGTCTCTGGACTCTTTCCATCTTACGCTGCAAAAAATATCCTTCTTATTAAGTCAGCTTTGACTATTATTGAGCCCTAAAAAACAAGTGAAACATTTTCTAATGCAGTGATATTATTTCAACATGCTTCCACTATAACACAATTATCGGAGCTTCCTATATATTTGCACCTTGCTAACTACAATTGTGAAGTGCATTTCCCATGTGTACCTGCATAACTGCATGCTATTATAAGCTCTGAGATTTGCTTTCCCTGATGAGACTTCAAATGCTGAAAGCTTGCCTTTTTGATGAAATACCTGCATTGAACCTAAGTGTGCAGAGCCTCTTTCTTTCTCAAGATCTGATATTTTTGGCCTTCTTGCCCCTTAGCATTTTGTCTAGAAAAGTTTTCTTGAAACAAGACACAATTTTAAAAATTGTTTGTTTTAAGTCTGTTGCTTGTTTCTTTTATGTGAAAAATTTTATGTTTTAAATTTTATGTTGCTGTCTTGGCCTTGCCCTTTTAAAAGAGATTCTGAATCTCAATGGAAATATTTATAATAAATAATTCTTTTCTTTAAAAGCTCACTGGTTCCTACAGAAGATGTAAATCTTTAAAAACAGGTCACGAATATACATTTATATATTTAAAAAAAGGCTCAGTAATTTCCTAAACCAGCTGCTCACTGTAGTTTTTACTCAAACAGGAGGAAATAGTGCATCTGTTGGGGACTATTTTAAGCGGCGGATTAATCCACATTTGGTGCTCTAGTGAGTATTTGGGGCAACAGGACGGTGTGTGCGGGACTGAATCAGAATAAACTACAGTGTGTGTGTTCATGGTGATGAAGGAACATGTCAGCCAGTGCAACAGTGTGGCTCACTGATGTTGTCCAAAAACTATTAAAAACACAACGGAGATCTGTGGCTCAGAGGAAGAAGATATATCAGACTGTGATACACACACAACACTTGTTAGTAGGATCAAGACGTTGTTGGTTTTGGTGTTTTCATGGGATTGGTTGACAATAAGAAAAATATAGAACATCACCAGACTTATCCTTTAATAGGAAGAAATGACTTTTTTTGCAGTGTACAGTACTTTTGCTTTTCTTTTTCGTGGGTGCATTCCAGCAACATGACAGAACGTCACGTCTGTTGAACGCTCCCTCCTTTGACACTGCACAACTGGTCACATTCCAAACTCCTTCATTGTAACGCAACAGTTACTCTTCTGTAAGAAACAACAATACCTGATACATGATACACACCTCTCTGTGTGTGTGTGTGTGTGTGTGTGTGTGTGTGTGTGTGTGTGTGTGTGTGTGTGTGTGTGTGTGTGTGTGCGTGTGCGTGTGCGTGTGTGTGTGTGCGTGTGTGTGTGTGTGCTTTGACGTCAACCCTGCTTTTAAGGATTAAGGAAACGTTTATTACCTAAATCTTGTTAGGTAGTTTTTTTTCTCATTTTTAAGTGTGTAAGTTTTTAATCCTACTACTACTACTACTACATATACATTTTAATTTTATACTTTAAAACTCAATAATGTACTTGTACTGTATTATAAGTTGTATTACAATTTTCAAAGCTGTTTTAAAAAAGTAGGGGATCGGGGGGGTCTGGGTGTCATGACAACAAGACTCCAGCAGACAGCAGCCTGTTCGTGCTGCTGAGGTCAAAAGAAGAACTCGACTAAAACAGTAAAAGGGGGACAGCAGGGAGTTTCCAAGCCCTGACACACACACAAACACACACACACACACACACAGAGGCTGTATTCCCCTCGGACAGGCAGAGTCAGGGTGTGTGTGTGTGTGTGTGTGTGTGTGTGTGTGTGTGTGTGTGATAGCAGATAGCAGTTCGCCATGACGCCGCCTCCAGACGACAGCGGCATGTGACTCTGCTTCATCTCGGTCACACACACTCCTGGGAGACACAGACACACAGAACCCATGAACTAAACCTGACAACAACAACAAATGAAAACTGCCTCTCTAACAGCTCCATGGGAGGGAGAGAGGGAAGAAAGGTGGCAAGGAGAAAAAACACAGTGACAGTGAATAGAGAGGTGATGGAGGCGGTGGGGGAGGAGAAGTGAAGGGAAGCAGGAGGAGGGAGAGGTTTGAGGTTGTAGTGATGGAGGGAAAAGAGAGAAGATATAGATGAAGAAAGAAAAGAGAACAGAGAGGATGCTGAGGAGCTCTGCTGTGGAACGTTCATTTGAAAATAAACCAAACAAGTTATCCATAATCTCCTGGTCAAATGGAAATAAAATCAATTTGCTATGAACTAAAACAGCAGCAGACTTTTTAGAAATTGGGAAGGAGAGAGGAGGTAGAGATGTAGGAAATGTAGTGGGGAAGAAAGGAGGTAGAGAACAAGAGGAGGAGGTAGGGAAGGAAAGACAGAAAAGAGATAAGAGAAGATGAAAAGGGAAGGAAATGCGGAAGGAGGGAAAGGTAGAAGGAAAGAGAAAAGTGAGTAGGTAAGGAATGACAAAGGGACTTGGGGAAAGGAGGAAAACATGTAGGGATAGAAAGGGGAAGTAGGGAAGGAGGCAAGAAATGAGGCAGAGAGCGAGACGAGGTAGCGAAAGAGAGGAAGGACATAGGAAAGGAGAGAAAGGTAAGAAGAAAGAGGGAGGAGGCTAGGAAGGAAGCAAGGAGGTAGGGAATGATAGGGTATGTAGGGAGAAAGTGAAGGTGGTAGGGAAGGAAAGAAGGCATCTGTCCAAAGAGATCACCTGGTCCTGTTGATACACAGTGGACCCTCCTTGCATCAGGGGTTTCTGAGAAATCCCGCGACCCTCCAAATGTGTGTGTGTTGAGTAACATGCACTGACTGACGGGAATCTGTGGCTGGTTGCGTTGTGTTCATGTTTGTGGGTAAATGGTGGCGGCTTTGTGGTGACCCGGAGTTATGAGCGTTATACACACACACACACACACACACACAAACACAGAGCGTGAAAGTGAGTGAGTTCCTGTTTGTGTGTGTGTGTGACTGAAAAGCAGGTGCCCTCAAGCCAACACCAAATCCCCATACAGAAACAGTCTAGAGTACTGGAATATTTGTATTTGTGTGTGTGTGTGTGTGTGTGTGTGTGTGTTTACACTATATTATACTAGTAATGGTTTTACTGGAATTTATAGATGCAGATTTTTCATGCATTTTTGGGTGTTTCTATGTTCCCTAAAGACATTTTTATTTGACCCCAGATGCATTCTTGTTTGAAAGTAAGTGTGAAGATTTAGGGGCGCAATGATAAATTGTGGCAAAATATATTGTGACACAAAAATGTGACAATATGCAGCATGGAAGTCAATATCGATGCCTGAAAATGCTGACAGGCATATACTCATTAAAAGTCTCCTACCCCAAAAATCTAAAATTGGGCTTAAAGGGCCGGTTCACCAAAATTCCAAAAAACTAAATTTTCTCAGTTACCTCTAGTTGTATCAGCAATGCAGATGTTTTTGGTTTTATCTGCTGAGATTTCTGCACCCACCCCAATACAATGGAGGTAAATGGAATTTAGATTTGGAAAACAACTTGTCTCTCCTGTAATGGGATGATCCACAGACCTCACCAGAGGCACTGGAACACTGTTTGTGTTGACATTTTTAAATGTAATTCTTTGTGCCATGAATACCACAAACAAAATCCCATTCACCTCCATTGTATTGTTGTGCAGACAGAAATCTCAAGAGACAAGATATTGCAAAACCTGGACAAACAAAACCAAAACTATCTGCATGGATAGATCCCACTAGTGGAAAGGAATATGTTTTTCGTTTTGTTTTTTTGAAATTTGGGTGAACTGACCCTTTAAAAAAATGTCCTCCAGAACTCTCAAATAACTCAATAACTTCAGGGTGTTTGGAGAAGGTTACTCCAGCCAAATAGACATTTACTACTTACTACTTTATTTTTATGTAGCTTCGTTTTTTCATGTAAGAGATTGTCTTTTACACTAAAACCTATAAGAAAAAGTTAATTTTTTTGCTACTTTGGCTACTGTGTGTGTGTGTGTGTGTGTGTGTGTGTGAGTGAGTGTGAGTGAGTGAGTGAGTGAGTGAGTGAGTGAGTGAGTGAGTGAGTGAGGTCTCGAGGTCTCCTATTACGCGAGGCTGGGCGTGGGAATGTGTGGAATGCCGGGTGACGTCAATGGTGACATTCCCGGAGCCCCGAGTCCCTGGACAACAGCTGAGAACGACAGATCCAAGAGAAGAGGAGGACAGGGAGAAAAGAGAGGAGAAGGGAGGACAGAGTGGAAGAGTAAAGAAGAGATGAGGGGAGGGCAGCAGAGAAAAGGAGAAGATAGGAGAAAAAGGTTGAGAGAGAAGGGAAGTGGAAGAGATGAAGGACAGAAGAGAAAGAAGTGGGTAGGAGAAGGAAAAGAGTAAAAAAGGAGGGGAGAGAGGGAAGGAGAAGAGAGGAAGGGATGAAAGGAGACAGCTAGAAAAGCGGGAAAAACAGAAAAGAGGAGAGGAAGAAATATGGAAATGAAACTTGAGTAAAGAAAATAAGAAAGAAAGGGAATAGAAAAATTGCGCTGTGAGCAGAAATAAAGTGAGAGAGGAAAAAAGATAATAGGAAGGAAGAAGAGAAAGAGGAGAGATATTGGTACAGGAGAAGAAGAAAGGAGAGTCGGGGAAGGTAAGGGGCGAAGAAAACAATTGGGATATAATGAGAAAGGACGAGGTAGAGAGAGAGGAATAAGAGATGAAGGAGAGAGTGGAGGAAGGAGGGGTGGATCAGGCCACCTGAGCTGCGTTTTGGGATGAAGACGTTTCGTGTTTCGACACGCGAAGGAGTCGTGATCCTGACACTAACAGTCAACCACAGCAGACCTCCATCATGAAAAATCATGAAATCAGGTCTTGGATCTTTTGGAACAGATACGTCACAATGCAGCCAAAGATTCCTGATCCACAAGGGGGAGCTACGTTATAACTTTGTCAAAATTGCAAAATTCCCATTTAAAATGAATCAAATTGTTCTATATTGAGATAGAACAAGTCACAAGACATCCCAATGCAATATGAATAAATAGTTAGTTTGACCGATGTGTGGATAGTCCGCAAGTTACTAGCCAAGGGAAAGTTGCAGACTGATAAAACTTCGGCTGCTGAAAGCCAATCCTATTTTTGCCATTCCTTGATTCGCTACAAATGTGATTTTCATGACCAGGAATTAAACTTAATTTTTTTTTTTTAAATCTACAATAACGAATATCTCAAATGACATTTGGGGAAAGGCTGCATATGTTGGATAACATCTAAATGTATTTTACCAAGCTAACCACACCTACTAAGCATTTTGAAATCTAGCTATGTTGTTTCATCAGAGAAACGTTACACTGCGAGGAGCAGCAACATGCTGAAGGTAACTACTCGTAACATTATAATAAGGTTAGGACTTTTAACACGACAGTTTTTAAAACACTGACTCATTAATTTCAAGCCACCATTCATTCACCAACCATTCACTTGTCAAAACGTCATTCAAGTCAGTTTGATTTTCACAGTTTCAGCCACAGTTGCTACAGAACATGAAAGACACGTCCATTTTTCCAATCAATGACAAGATCAACACAGAAAGCTGGAAAACTACCAAGAGACTCACAAAACAAATTACTTTATATTTACTCTTGTAGTTATACTTTTTGCTGTGACTGTAATATGATATCATGTTCCAAAAATAGTGATTTGATCTTGTGATATTACAATGCTTTACTAATCTGTACTTCCTCTTTTTGACGAATTACCACACAAAACTGGTCTTTTAAGAACACCGTTTCATAAAACATATACAGTATACTCTTTCATTAATAGCCTTGAAACACTAACATCAATATTGAAACTTGGCTTTGGCATATTCCTCTGATATAGTGCAGGGAAGTTAATATAAATGTATTGATTTCTTTTGGCCCACCTTACCCTGAGACAATACGTTTATCAAGTGAATATAGAAAGAAAAAAAAACACCTTCCCACCATATCTATTACCACGGGCTGGCTGGCAGTATCTGTGCTGGCTAATGGGATTTAAGGGGAGAGCTCTGGCCAGTGTCAAAGTCACCTCTGAGGAGAGTCCTGTGCCAAGACAAGGGACAGTTGGATGAGGTGGGGTGGAGGCGCGGTAGATAATTCCAGAGAGAAGACGAGTGGGAACAGCTGAGAGAGACAGGATGAAAGGGGGAGGGAGGGGGTATAGATGGAGAGACGAGGGGGGAGGAGCAGTGGCTGAAGACGGGAAAGAGTAAAGCTGAGGAGCGTTGAGCACACTGCTGTCAGGATCCCAGGGTTTTTAATTTGGTACCATCGATACTGACTCTAATATTTGGCTGCTGGCACTGCTTTCATTTCATAAAAAGTTTTCAGCAAGCCTGGTTCCAGACCTCTGAATCACCATCACATCTCTGATTTGTTCAACGATTCTAATAGGTCTCGTGTTGTGCTCACTGACGGCCAATCAGAGCTTCACAGGCAGGATTAAGAATGGGGGCGTCATCTTCTTACATAGATAGCTAGCTATACAGCAGCTGTACAGTTTGTTGTGACTCGACTTACAGAAATAACAACTCTTATATTTCTTTGATCGTTGTGAAAAATGTCAAAGACCCTGAATATTTATTTTTTTTACTAGGAGTGATGGGGTCCTTCTGCCAAAGTTACACTCGTTTTCGTTAATTCTGTTTCTGTTTTTCTCTGTGCTCTTCTCGCTGGTTTGGAGTGGGCGGGGCTCGGTTAGAGAAAGGCGAAGTCACAAACTTCCATGCACCAATCAGGATTTAGCAACATCAGAATCTGATGACAGTTGGCGGGTTGTTTGATATGTAAATCAAATCTGATAAAACTACACCCACACAGTCTTGGTGTTAAATTCGTCATAACCTAAACATGTTATTTCTACTTATTTAACCATGACTATTTAATGTTATAGAGAAATACTAAGTTAATAAGTTAGCTGCAACCACTACTGCAGTACTCGTGTTGACTGAAAAGAACATCAGCGAGACCAATATATCACTCAATACTGACTGGTTAGGGCAAAACAAAACGAAATAACCCCCTTCCCAAACAGAAATCAGCTAACATGAACATGAAGTAAAATTAAGTAGCAATTCAGTCTCATTATTAGGCTTATTTTCAGCTGTTTGACTGCTGAAATCTGGTGTCAAGTTCCAAATCTTTCTCCAATCAGTCTTCTTTTTCTTTGTCTTAAAAAGGGACAGTTCACTCATATCACAAAAATTCAACAAAACAGTAGTAGTCCCAACGAAGAGCGAGGTCTGCGAACATTTGTCTCTGGAAAGACTGGTTGCTTTTGAGGTCTTCAAATGTCATTTGTCAACACATAGAGCAGGACTTCTCAAAATCTCAGCACATTAAACCAAAACTATCTGCACGGTTACATACCAATAGGAGCAAGTGGAAAAATATGTTTTTTTTTGTATGTTTGGGATTCGTTGGAGTGACCTTTTAATGTTTACACAATTTGAAGGTGACAAGAAAAATACAATTCCAACTTTATTTAGATTATTGAACTGTAACAAAATCCAGTTATTGAGTGCCTCATGAGTAAAGTCATCTTGAAGAGAAAAAAAAGAAAGTCGATGACAAACGCTTCAATCAGTCAAGCAAGTTTTGGCCAAAAAATTTCATAGTTTCATAGTTTGGCAAAACGGGTGACAGGAACGAAATGTTGAGCTCACTTTCAGGTGTCTGTACCAGCTGGCACACCAGACCAGGTCAGTAATATTGACAAGATTTTAAGATATTCAACTTAGTTCTGGTTTCCAAGTCACAAGCAACAGCAATGCAAAACCAAGAGTTTTTAGGTAATTTTCTGTCCGTTTCTGTTCCTCTTTTCAAACCCTCTCCTCCTGTTTTTCTCTTACAACCTGAAACCCATTCTGTTCTTGGGACTGTTTACAAGCAGCTTGTACTGTGACCTTCAACTGTCACCAGTCAACAGGTGTTTTTGTGCTTGTGTGTATGTCTGTGTGTGACTGTGTTTGAGTCGGTGTGGGAGTTGTGGACACATGACCAGCTGTTGCCACATATGAAATATTCTGCATCGCTCTGTCTGTGACTCAGACTCAAAAATCATTTTCCTTTTATAAAGTCCAGCTAAAATACAGAAAGCAGACTGGGGCAGGGTGGATGACATACTGTAGTGTGTGTGTGTGTGTGTGTGTGTGTGTGTGTTTATCTGGGTTTGTATCAGTACAAACTCAATTCTTCTAAAAAACGTAGAGCAAGGAAAAACATAAGACTACTTACGGACTGGACTCGGGCACGCTCCATTTGAATTCCCCAGATCTCCTCCCAACAGAGCACCTGGGACAGAAAAACACACCATGACCATTAAATATAACCGCATAAAGACTATTTCATATCAAAGAGTTAATCTGAACAGCACTGATCTAAAATGCTGCATATCCCCATTTTGAAAAATATCATTAAATCAAGTATGTCATTAAAAAAGTGCTTCTGCTATCGACACTCACTTTACTCTATGAAGGATTATAATTGGTTTCAATTCTGCATTACCAGTTAATTTTTAAGTGCCGGTTTCATTAGTTCTCAATGGTACTTATGTCATATTTGGAAAAAAGAAAGATCAGACTCATTTTAAATTGTGAAAAGAAATGTTTAAATGCCACCTGATGTTCACCCAAAGGTATTTAAAAAATACAAAATTATTTAAAATGCATATTTTTATTGGAAGTAACAGTCAAAATAACTGCCAATCAGCTAAGTATGTCTTCTCTTCTTCTTAATGTCATAGACTTCCATCTTTTCTCTTATTCTTCTCATGACTTTATAATGTCTGGTGTGTGTTGTTTGGAGCTAGGCCTGGGTATCGTTTGAAAAATTTAGATATCAGTGCCAATATACCTGCGTTTTGGTACAGATACCAAAACAATACTTTTATTTTGATACCTAAGTTCAGCCAGAGACACGTAACGTCATGGAATTCACTATTTATTGCCAATGGTTTCACAGTTAGATTGGTCTCAAATGGCTCCACACTTTGGTGGCAGCAATGAGGATTCTGCTGAATTCTGCTACTAATCCCACCCTGAACCATAATAGTACACAATCAAAGATAGCAGGAAATGTACATGAACACTAGAGCTTAGCAAGACTTCAATACCAAAGCTTCAGTCACATCAGGAGGAGGTTGGGGTGGTGGTGGTGGTGGTGGTGGTGGTGGTGGGGGGGAGTTGTGGAAGCAACCAGTGTTGGCATTGTGAATCAGCAAAGTCGCAGTGAAAACTGCCGCCTAGTAGTCTTGTATGAATGTGATTGGATGTTACTAGTCACCTGGTAGCCAATGCTGAATTAATAAGCCAATGATACTGAGCATGAATGAGACAGCTGATGCTCAGCAGCTGACATGATCGCGACCTCAGTGGTCTGCCCGAACTAAGTTGAATATCGTAACTGAACTCTACGGAGCGCTGTAGCCTCATCCAGTTTATTGTTTTGGTTTACTGGCCCACAACTTTACTGTTTTGGTTCAGTCAATGTTGTGTTTACAGCTTATTCCGCTGCCCCCAAAAAGCTAAAAAATACATAAAAATCAACTGCTACTGCGTTAAAATGTCAATGTAGATTAACGTGCTCTGTCCCTAAACAGCAAGCAAACACATCTGTGTGCAGTACAATATGTCTTTATACTTTTATCTTCATTCTAGCAAACAGTTTTCTTCCAAATGGCAGACAGCACTTTTCTGCACTGACACTTATTTTCCCTGTTGTGGTACAGATTCAGTTTTTGGCTCAAACACTCTTTAGAAAGGCAGAAACTCGAGGTCATTAGGGGCGACTGAAAAATATTTGGCTGGACGGACACATGGAAAAACACCAATAAGCAAACATGATGAACCCAATACATCTCTGGTAATGTGGGATGCATAGCAGGGTACAGCAGAGTATTTGCACGGCTGAGGTTATGAGGAGGGGAGGGGGGGCGTCCATTACTGCTATGTGAAACCCTCTTGCCTCGGAGAACGGCATGTTATGAAAGATGCTGTAATGCATTTGTTGCGCGTTACATCACCTAATTCTGACTTACAATGAGATTACGCTGGTTGGAACAAAGCTTGATAAGTAACCTTGTCTGAGACGCAAAAATGGGGCACAAATCCTTTTAGTCAGAGGCTGAAGGATTGGTTTGCCACACAGAGGCAGCGGGCACGCACAGGAGTGCACCAGCCTCAGTCAAGGAAATGATGGATTTCTGTCATTATAAGGCAGTTTGCATTTATTTGAGCAAATAGGAGTTACTCACACTGACAGGTAACCGAGCATGGAGACTGGACATCTGTACGCGGAGCACAGACTTACTTCTTTGGTCATTTTGCTGCTTGTTGACTATAAAAACACTGTTGTTACATAAACTGTGCTTCTACATACAGAGGGGAGAAAAATGGCACCTATTACACGTTATGAAAAAGGTCTTGAAGTAACTACATTACCATGACAACCATGTCTATAAAGATGGCTCAAATCATTCCAGCTATAAGAGACATTTGGCAATCAGCACTTTAACATGTTTGGAAGATGCCAAAAGACTGGTCTCACAGCTGACTGACAAAGGTAAGCATTTGGAAAATCATGACAACAAGTTGTACAAAAAGTAGGCCAAGCACAGGATGACTGTCAGGCAGAGGGGAACAGCAAGTTTACACATGTACATTACATATAGGGTTGAGAGATGCTGCTAATTAGCATTCAACGCAATCTGACCCAAATATATAGCAGAGTTTGCAGTGGTCATGTTGTTACTCTAAAGTCCTTTTTCAAGTGTTTACTCAGGCCGAGTGATTATTTGATGAAATTGCTAAGCGAGTGTGTGATAGACATCATTGATGTGTAGGACAAGGTGATGTGATTAAGTGTGGCGAGTCATTTTCAGAGAAATTCAATCCTATATTCTAAAGTTAAGAATCTGTTGAAATTCCAAATTTCTCTCACCAAAAAGCTACCAGAAATCAACAAGAGTAAACTTACAATTATCTAATTAAACTGTGAATTTGTTAATTAATTTCTTTCTTTAATCCAAGTAGGTACAATTACATTAGAAGTGCATTGCGTTTTTTTTTGTCACATTGAAATGACAATGGGAAAATGTAGACCTCAGTCAGCCTGCTGTTTACATTATTTTGTCTACCTCTGAATGTAATATGCTATCATCTTTGTTTGCCAACAGTTTACTGCTAATGCTGACTAGCCAGATGAGTAGCTTAATGTTACTGGGATCTCTCTGTTGTAATTGTTTCTCCTGTCAATACTGGCCGCAAAGAGCTCTCTCTCTAAAGCGATGAATGACAAACTCTTGAACTGATCTATTTGCAGACAGTGTGGGCGGCACTCTGAAGTCTTTTTGCTTCTTTTTTAGAAGTTTCGAGTTTTTGTCTTCAACTGATTTCAAACTGCTGTTGCTACTTTCAGAAATGCAAATCTGATCAGTTGCTGAGGATTTTACAAGTAGAGAGGTACCAGATCACTTGGCATTTAAAACAGCCAATGGATCAATCAGCAGCTGAGAGTATTGAAACTGGACGTTTATTTATATGAAAATGCCACAAATTATTGATTTGATGTGGAGCTGCACAGACAGTTTTAACCAAAGCAGCCCAGCTGCGTTTCACCCCGTCTCTTACCTGCGCTGGCTGGTCGCTGTGGTAACCCTGGCGACACGGTGTTCCTCTGCAGAGCTGGTTGCTGTGGCGACAGGAGGCGGGGGTCTGTGAGGGTGGAGGTGACAAAAGAGGTGGTGGTGACCAGGGCGCCACCGGGATTGTTGCTGAACTGAAGGGCTGCCGCCGCTGCTGCGTTCTGATTGGATACTGGCACGGTGACTGGCATGGAGAAGGTGGGCTGTGGGACTGTAGACTGGTGGAGAGACAGGAAGAAGGCGGGGCTCAGACTGTGGCCTCCCCACACACATACATTGTACATGCGTACAGTAATGGACAGGTGATCAGTTAGTGATCTGCAGCAGTGCAAATGAGCCCACAGGTGAAATTCACACCAACATAACCAATCACAACAAAGAGTCTTCCCAAAACAGTTATATGCAGTTTTATTATTTATACAGTTATATAAGACCATCTGTCCAACTCTAATGCTCTACTATAGTACCCTGGTGCTACAACTGCAAATATAGTATGCAAGTGAAATGTATTAACACTGCCAAAATCTCCATCATATGTGGTCATTTTTGTCTATTAAACTTCTTTTCTCAAAATAAGTGGAGCAATCTGTCTTATTGTTTCAATAGTCATTTCTAGAAACCTCTTAAAACGCGTTTTACGTTGGAAACATCGTAAAATTATACTGCAGTGGAAGATTTCTCCACTTGTTTTCAAAAATTAAGACTTTTTGGGCTCAGTAAGAGTCTAAAGTGTGAAATCTAAATATGTTTTTAATATGTATATCAAAAAAGAACGTTCGGAAGTTGTGGTGTGGAGACTTTTTCACACATACAGACATTTAAGTTGAATTTGAAATTACTGAAGAATTGTTTTATTTAAAAACACTAACCTTTGCTCTCGCTAAATGATTGATAATTTAAACTGCAAAAATCTCCAGCTGATCAAGTCATTTCTGTTATAATATTCAAGTTCTAAAAAACCTTTTTTTCTTTAAACAGGAGAAAATATCTGCCATTGTAGTGAGATTATTCCAACCAGTATCCAACAGGAATCCACTCGTTTCAAGAATTTTCTAGAAACTATAAAGAATAAGGCAGGTCACTACACAAGAATAAAAACATTAAAACTGATTTTAGAAGACATTTGAAAAAACTTGATTTGCATTGGAAATAGGTTTTTTTTCTGCAGACATTCACTTGTTTTAAGAAAATCATGTTTTAAGTTATGTTATAAGAAGATCTTTGTAGTGTAAATGAATTTTGGGAGGACCTCAATGGCTAAAATGATGGCAACACTATTATTAACTGGATCCTACAGAGTACATACTGATCTTAAAAGAACATATCACTGTTTCAGCTCATTAACTAAATACTTTATATTACTGACTATTTTCCAAAGAAAATGATACGTTTTCAGATTGATTTCCAACTTTCCAGGCAGTGTTTGACAGTATTTGCAATTTGTATTCAATGGGATAAAATATGCAAAAACACTGGAAAAGGGTCCTTTACAGTAAAAGGATTTTCTTCAAAATGTAAAAAGAGTGTTTTGGAAATGAACTCTTCAAGAAAACACGCACATCAAATCCCTCTCTAACACCCCCTCCCCCCACACACACACAAACACACACGCTCAGTTTTAGCATGCAAGGTGACTTCTTGGTGGAAAGGCCAAAAAGCTGTGTCGCCTTTCACATCTCATGCCAGGTTAAAACTCTTGTCGCAGCAGCAGATTATTGCATCGGGTTATTGGTGACATTTCATAGCGTGCATATCACATTCCAGCTACATCCCACCACCCTCACTGACATGTGCTCATCACCGGGAACGTTGGGAAATATCCGACTGTGTGTGAAATCACCCTCCGTGTTAAATACTTATGCAGGAGTTTGCTTAATAAAATGTGCCTCAACATCTTGTGCTACTGCGAGGCCTAATGCTTCATCCAGCACACCCGAAATTTCTCAAGAGGAAACTACTTTCTCTACTACTACTTTTTACTCCTTTGTTATTTTTTAAATGGGCTACCTCGTCACCTGAGTTGATCTCCGAAAGGGTCCTGGAAAAAATCAAGGGCAGGGACCTCGGATTGTCCAGCCATCTGACCCATTTCACCCTGTTCCAACTCAATCTGAAAGAAGGACTTCTATATATAGAATGTGGGCCAGTGCTGCGCTGTACTGTACTCAAACTGCCTGGGACCCAGTTTAACGCCGAGGAGGACGAGGGCACCTTCCTGCCCTCGATCTCTGCCTCTTTTCCTTCTGCAATGTTTTGTAACTTTTGCTTTTTTTGGTGGGAGAGAGAAGGGAAAAGAGAACAAAAAATTGAAAAGATGAGAGAGAAATATGTCTGACTATGGCTGACGGAGATGCTATCCTATCTTTGGTAAATGTCTGAATAATTTTCTAATAATTTAGGAGGTTTTGTGGAAAGAACTATGCAATCTGGTCCTAATTATAAGGAAAGTAGGAATTTCCTTGAAAGAAAAGCTTCATTTAAACCCATATACATATTAATTTATTATTTATTTATTATTGTAAACTTTATTCTCCATATATGTAGAATAGTATTCTTGCCAGTGGACAAATTTTACATTTTGGCATGTTCAGTTGACCTGCTTTGCTCTGAGTAAAAGACACTAGAAATTCATTTGAATTAATTAAATTGAAGTGAACTAACTGAACACTGTCTCTATTTTCTCAACTTTCTGATATTTAAAATTCACCCATTAGAGTGTAAAGAGGAAGGAGAGCGTACAGACTGATCTGGAAGCAGTGACCAGCGCGGGTGAAGATAGCAGCTAACAGCACTGCACCACTGCACACCGGCCAAGCAGAGGGTCAAGGGAGGGGACGGATAAATGGAGGGATGGATGAGGGGGTGAAGGGTTAGTGCAAAGGGGACGGAGGTGTGTAAACATGGAGCATACAGCACTAGAGAAGATTTATCCTCACGGGGCTGGGGGGGGTTGTCTGCAGCCAAACACATTTCACTATTTAGGTCTTCAGCTCTTATCCAGAGTGGTGACAAGAAGAATTTGAAGAGTTTAAATTTTACAATTACACACATAATACACATGCTGGGTTTTTTCTTAGGGCCAATTTCTACTTTTTTTTTTAAGATAAAATTAAAGTAAAAGGAATTCAGTATAAGTAGAGCTAGACCATAAAGTAGGAAAATAGCATTAGCAACAGCTAAATTAATGACTACAATGTGAAATTTTGTGATGATTTTAAATACTCCAGAGTTTGGTTGGTGGCTAGTCAAAAATTTCTTGAATTTGGATTTATGACGTTTATTATTTCTATTTCTTAAATACTGGCTACGGCCCTGTTCGCATCAATCTGATTCTGTCAGGAATCTAATCCGTCTCTCCTTATCCAACTTATTTTTGTGACTTAAATATTCAATAGTCGTCAGTCAGGACGGATGCATTGTTGACATCAGATGATTTTCAAAAGGTTCCAGCTGGCTAGTTATTTATCTGGACCTTGTTTTCTGGCTCACTGGGCTGACTCTTGACAAGTTCTAATTTCAGTGTTTTGGAGTAGAGACTCTTTATTGTAAAGAAACTACAGCCACACCACAACAATCTTCTTTAGATACTTCTCTTTTCGTTGCCAATCTGTAACGGCCGTAACAGGACCGCCACGATGGTGCCAGCTTCTGGTTGCTAGGAGACTGGTGACATAACTACAAAACCTCTTCATTTCTTCTCTAAATATGAATTTTAAATGTGTCCTCACCCTGCTCTGCACTGTGCTCCACTGAGTATTAATCTGTGTTTTGGTCAAATTACAAGTGAATTTACATCTACCCACTCCAACTCCATTTAACACTGATGCTCCTAATAGCAGGCAGAAGGGTTAATTGGGTACTGGCCGTCATCCTGCCGGTTTAACACAAAGGTGAACCTTAGAAAAAAAAAGCCACAAGAACCTGTTAGGTAAATAATTGCTAGGGAGCTTTTCCAGAGGCTCGTGTGAGGAAGCTCAAGGCCTCTTCTGTGTGAAGAGAACAAAATGAGCAGAGAGAAAGCTAACCTATTTTCCCTCAGAGGAGCTTGCAACAAGGGTGTGTTTCCTGGATGCAAGGGTAAATCAGAATGAATTTAACTCATGGCCTAGTTTCCCTTTCCCTCCCTCTTGTCCTGGAAGCCTTTTGAAAGTTTTTTTTTTAAATCTTTTTTCCCTTTTTCAACTTTAGGATTGTCACATCCTATTTGTTAGCAGCTGTGGATTTGAACACAGAAGCAACTTTAGAGAAGTGTCTGCGTGACCTTTAGACGTCTCAGCAGTCGACCAGTAAGTTAGGTTTTAGTTGTTGCTTTCCCTCATGTATCTCCCTTCCAACTTCCCTAATGTTTGAATAAAGAACTAAAAAGAGAGTGAATAACTCTCTGATTCACTGAGTCTGATTCAAAGGAAAACTGCTTTATCCGCAGCTCCAAACACTAATTAAAAAGAATGTTTATGTTTCCGATGCTTTCATGGTTTGAAATTACAATTTGAGACTTAGGGTCACCAAACGCATCAATGCAATGCCTTAGAGAGTCAACTAATGATCATATTGCACTCAAGGTCGTTAATGTTTGCTGATGAAAACATATTCCTACATGGCTGTTTTATTCTCCTCACAAGAAACATACAGTACTAAGAGTCTATTAAGGCGAATGTATGATGCTATATTCCACTGAGGCAACTTTGTTTATTCAGATATTCTGTAGGATGAGGCTGTGTTACAGCTGGGCGATAACGTCATATCGAAAAAAGAACGAGGTCTTGCAGCAATAACTGATAATTGAACAATGATTATGAATTTCATAATGATGAGGTTTTTCATATATTAATCTGTACAGTAAAATTTGTAATTTAAAAAAAGGTAATGCTAGTTATAATCGCATATCATCAGATAGTAAACAAATTAGATAATTTTTTGAGAATTAATTGAATGAATGTTTGTATTACAGCACCATTTATCTCAATGGGAATGTTAGCGTGCTTAACATTTGATCTTATCCCTAACAACAAGATGACAACAAGATGTTCACACCGTTAATATATATTGTGATCAAAACTGAAATTAAAAACTAAGTTCTGAACATTTAAGGGTTAAAGTTGTTATTTTACTCATCGTCTTACATTTGGCATCAAAAGCTTGATCTTGATTATTTTCTAGTGTTATTTTACTGAAATTAAATGCTTCAGTACAGGTGAGAAAATGACAGAATTTACTGATTATTCACTGTGAAAGACAAAAATCTGAAGACTAAATTAGATGTGATTAACTGTGCAGCTCAAGCAGCATTTTTAGTTTCATGTTTCACATTCTGACTGTTCACATTCATACGGAGCCTCTACAGGAGACATTCAACATGTTCAGCTCCTTGCTCAAGGGCACCACGGAGCTCGCTGTTAAAAGGAGGAAATCTATTTCTTATTCAATTTCCCGACACAGAATCTCAGAGCCAGAAAAGGATCAAACCAGAGACCCTCCGGTAAAAAAGCTCCCTTTTTTCCTCGCCTACCACAGCCAGGCACGGATACGTTAGCTCGGGGCTCGTCTAGCCAAGTGTTCTGCCCGTTCTCCCTCGACACTCTCTCCCTACCTCAGGAGGTATTTTAGTACAAGTGGGATTAAGCTTGTATATCCCGGCCCCTAGCTGTCATGCTGGGGATTATGATGCTGAGGGGAGGAGTGGTGGGTGGTGATGTATGCTTCCGTTTGCTGGTGCCCTGTGAAAGGTGTGCTGGGCAAACCAGGCAGGCTGAAGGGCAGTGTGGTGGTGGTGGGGGAGGGGATGCTTCCCGCTAGGGGCGTTCGGCTAGCATCCAATCGCAGAGCGCCAAGAGCTGCGGCTCTCCAGGGGCGGTAGATTAATTTCTATTCTTCTTCTGCCACGGCAGAAGAGACTTGAGAGGTGGCTCACTTTCTCTATTAGGCCTGATCTGATGTATGTGAGACAACGCTTTTGCGGTAACTATATTTTAAAGAAAAAGTGTAGTTTTTTCCCGCCTGGGTCTTATTTATGTAGTTTTGTCCATCATATTTTTAAAGGTTGTATACTCTGCCACGCATTGTACTTATTGTAATTATTTTAACGACAGGGCGTTCTTTTTAAAAATGAGCCCAATAACCGACAAGAGTGCAATCTCCTGATGCATATATATTATATGTTCAGGCAGAACAGCGGCTGGCAAAAGGTCAAACACAGATTTAGTTTACAACTGGTCTGATTTGATTGTGTCTCCAGATTACAACAATTACGTTAAGAAATTAAGTTATTAAGGTAAAAGATGACTAAGACTGTGAAACCCAGGCCCAGGTTGTCAAAAAAAACTAGCTTTTCTCTACAGACACATCACCACACACATGATTTTAGGAATAACCACTGTTTAACTCTCCTGCAGCACCATAACGTGACTGTGTCCCATCCCAAGTGACCAATCAGAGGAGCAGGCAAACAGGAAGAGGGGCTGTAAATTGAGTGCTACTCATTAAAGTGACATTAATGGCATTATTGAGCACGGAGGAAAAATGAATCACAGCGAAATTGGCACAGGAGTGGAGCGGTAAAAGAGCTTGGCAGAGCGCCAGTCAGAAGGCAGAACCTGGATAATGTCAGGAGCACATCCAGTCGCAGGAGCGGAACTACACTGGGACCAAAGTGACCACAGTAATACTGTAAATGACGACCCTGGCCTTCTCTGCGTTACCTGCATAATGTCAGGAATAGACTCAGCATGTCTGCAATTGCACACTTGTTTCTTTAGTGTTGCAAAGTATTACCCAATTGGTACTTTCAGCCAAGCAATCCGACTGCTCAAAGGCATGCTCCAAACATGTTGATTATTACCATAAAGCACGATTTCCCCTTGTGATATCAGTTGCTATGCCAACTTTTGTGAAAACTAGGGACCTAGTTAGCACTCCTCTCCTCCTGTTGTTTATTCTTGTACATTACTGAATTTGCAGAGGCACCAGAAACAGTATTAAACCCATAATACTCCTGAGGATGCTCTTCACTGTGATGACTATAACTTCAGGTGAATAATCACAGTTAAGAATGCCCTATTTGGTGTTATACTGCTTTTTCTAAGGATTTCTAACTCACACAAAGTTATACTTTTTTGACATCTGCTTAATCTTTTTGAGTCCTAGAAGTCCCTTTATTATTAAAACAAGATATGAAATATGTCAGTACAGGTGGACTATGTGCACTATTAATTGATCAAACAAGAAAATAACCTGCAGATTAATTGATAATGCAAATAATCGTTTGTTGCAGCCCTGGTTTTAAAAGTTTGCCCTTAAGTCAGTCAGCCTGGCCTCTGCCCTACCTTCCTTGCTCAGTCACACACCATCAGAGGGGGTTGTGGGTAGTGATTTGGTGGGTGGGGGGAGGTGCTGTTGGTAAGAGGTGAAGTGGAGGAGGTAAAGGGGTGGGGAATGGTGAAGGCGAGTGCTCTGTGAGTAGTCAGGCCGCCATCAGCAGCCGGAAAACCTCCGGCAGCAGGGTACCAACATGAGGAGGGGGCAGGGTTACACAGAGGGGGGACGGTACTCACTGACAGCCTATAGTTCTGCATCATTTTATCAAACTCCTCGTCAATTTTTTTGTATTTCTCCTCAGTGCGGGGGGTGAGGGAGAAGGGCTCCTCGGGGTCTGGGCTCTCAGAGTCCCGGTGCTCTTTCTTGTTCAGAGCCTTCGTTCCCCAAACAAAAGAAGAAGAGGGCAGACAGAGAGAAAGAGAGGTAGATAGAGAAAGAGAAGAAGAGAAAGGGAAGGTTAGATAAGGTGACAAAAGTGTGACGGTACTCACGCCGTAGCGTTTGAAGAGGCTGTCCAGGTCCTCGGTCTTGCGGTACTTGTCCTCATTTAGCGGGCTTTGGTCGATGGAGTCGTCGCCATCGGGCTCTGGGCTGTTGCAGCCGTTAAAGCCTTTCTTTCGCAACGTCTGAAGCGGTCAGAGAGGGGCAGAGGAGGAAAAGGAGGAGGCACATTTACATTTCATTTTTCATGCACTTTTTGAGATTACCACTTTGATTTTAAGACACACTTTGTAAAGCCGTTTTCATCTCACACAAACACAAATTACCATCTTGATTGCACGATATCTGCTGACTCCCACACTGTTCATTGTATAAACATGAAGCAGTAAAAGTCAGATGGAACACTTTGACCCTGGTGATAATATACAAGGAGGGTTTTTTTTCTAGCATCATCTTCAAGACGTAGAAAAAGGGCCCTGCAGAAAACACATTCTCAACCTCTGATAATCCTCGAACAATTTGCGAGGTCAACGTTCGTAACATCTGCCGCCCACGTGAAAGAAAGTATATACTTGCTCACCCGGCAGGTGCTCTCGGGAAGTCATGGGTTAAAAGGGTGAAGAAACTACTGACTAAAATTCTTGAATTGATCTAAATTGATTTAAAAGCTTTCAAATCAACGGATGTGGCATTAGAAAACAAGAAACAAGCACCCCCATCTTTAGCAAGTGTACAGGATCTGTTGCACTGCACCTGTGGCACTTTTACAGGGCGAGAAACTGTGTATAAACCTGAGCTGGATGTCAGAAGACACACTGAGGCATCACACCTCTGCACACCGGCTAATCAACAGTGTTACTAATTGGTGTGAGGCCTTGAGCTGAGGAAAGTGGTTGAGTGAAGCAAAAGGGTAAAGGGTGTGTTAGAAAGCACGCGGTGGTGTTAGCGCCGTGGCTAACGGCAGTCAGGCTGTGTCAGTGTTAGCACACTTTGGAAAGGGTGAGAAGAGAAAGAGGGAGAGCGGGGGTGGGGGGATAGAGGCTCTTATTTTGAGAGGATTCTGCTTAACGAGATTTGCCGTTAAGTAGCTTTGCCTGGTGGGCCCTTGACCACACAGCCAAGCAGATAGATCTTTGCAGCAAAATGGATCTTAAACTGGAGCTGGAGAGCTTTCTGTGGTCCAAATACAAGCTTTAGAGCTGAGTGCCATATGAAGAAGAAGAAGAAGAAGAAGAAGAAGAAGAAGAAGAAGAAAATCCCTCGCCTTGAAATCTATCAGCAAAAGGAAATAGACAATAGTACACTGCAAAAAAAAAAATCTCCATCTTATCAAGTCCTGAAAACCTTACTTTCTTAAAACTGGAAAAATCTGCCAGTACAGTAGAAGAATATTACATCATGTCCCCAAGAGACAACTTCTACTTTTTTCAAGAATTTCCTAGAAATGACCATCAGTAGTTTGAAACAAAAAAAAGGGGCAGGCTGATCTTGAGCTTGAATCAAGAAAAATGTAACTTGATTTTAGAAATTACTTGAAACAAGTTGATTTTTATTGGAAACAAGAATCTTACTGCACTGGCAGATGTTTCTAAATAAGACTTTAAAAAGCCATACAAGTGATTTTACATGTTTTAGTCCATTTACTCTACTCCATTTACAAACAGTTGCCTATTTACACATCCTGAAGACATGGAGTACATTAGCATTCATTTGGAGATGATGAATCTAAGTCCAATATTCACTTTCCTTTTGGCTCTGGTTTAGTCTCCACCAACTCCTGAGAATAATATCTGGTTTACTGGGTGCTAGATGTTCCACCAACTACTGGCTAACATTGTTTACGATATCAGCTGTTTGGTTTGTTGAAAACAGCAGCCTCCTGCTGCTGGAAGCAAGGTTGATAAAAGCAGTGTAACTGAACAATGCAGTAAATTGACTTTAAACCAAAACAATGAGCTGAAAGACACTAAAACGCTAATCCTATATTTGTGTAGCTTTAACTTTACGTTCACTTGTGATAGACTACACATTTCAGGCGAGTTTTAAGAGTCTGCTAATTGATAATTTTCATCTTCATTTCATTGAATGGACATCAATTCATGTCTAAAATGGAAAAATACATTTTAAGAAATCTAAAACAATTTAGTATACATTTCAAAATGTAAGCAAAAATGTAAAGTATGCATAATTCATACTTAAAAATAACAAAAATACTGGTTTGGTTATTTAAGGGCTTAATGACAAACAAATATGAATCCGAATTTTTACAGTGTATCTTTTCATAGATTATCCACAAGAAATAAAGTACTCTAAGGTCATATTCAGTATTTCACACACCCTTTCCTTTAATTAAGTATGCTGTGTCAAGTGTGACTGCAGTCTAGTGGTGGTCTGATTAAAACATAAGCACATGTTCCATGACTCCCACTGTGCACAATCACTGCTAAGTGAGGATGATTCAACTGAATGCAATTCAGCCTCGGAAGTGGAGCCGATGGTAACTAGTACCTGCAAGAGCTCCCGACAAAACCCCGAGGAGCCAGAGACAGATTCTTTTAATTTTGGATGAATTAGCCTTAAGTCATCAAAACAGGTGAGGGCAAGAGGGTAATGATGCCATATGGATGTCAGGGTAAAGAGATTTTTTTTAATAACAATAGTGCTCTTTGATATGAATCTCATTAAAACTCTAAGCCATTATTATTATCGCAGTGTCAAAGCTGCATTTTATCTACCCACAGAAATGGGTTATTAGACAGATTTGTTCCAACACGGAGACAGTCGCCTGATTCAGCTGTTCAGTCTCACCAGAACAAGTCAGCGCTCTGATCTGCAGCTTAATGCAAATTTAACACACGGGAGCCGCCACCACGCGCTTTGTTGTCCACAGTTCATAGAAAACACACTCTGCAGTGGCAGTTGCCGTGCAGATATGTGTGTGTTCTGACCTAAAAATTGAGGGAACAAAAGAACCATAGGAAAAATGAAATAAATAGAAATAAAACAACCTCAACATGACAATGACGCCATGTGACAGAGGGCTGCATGGAGGATGTGATCGAGGCGTGGACCTCCTGCCCCCGACTGTCAGGACACAAAGAGATAAAGAGCCTGCATACAAAACTGCGACGACACTGGAGCCATGTTGGTGCATCGTTCACATGTACGACACATACATATACACACATAACACACTTGAATACTAAGAAATATTAAAAGTACTTGAATACTTGTGAGGACCATCAGTGACTGGTATTGGCATTCTCTAACTCCCATGTTAATCATTACAACCTCTTTGGCATATGCACCCAGTGAGCAACTTTCCTTGGAACGAATGGGGCGCCATCTTGGAACACGAATCCAGTTCCCTTAATGCATCCATAGTAAACTGTGATGGATGTTTACAACGGACTGTTTGTCTACTAATTTTACCTTTTGCCCACATTTTGTCTTCCAAATAAGTGTCTAACCTGGGGGGCTCTGATCATCCGACTGCTCGTGTTTCTTAAGGTCTGACTTTGTTCTAGCGATGTCGCCATGTTCCCAGATCTCCGAAATTAACTGGGTGATTGTTATAATTACTAATAGGAAATGGCAAAAACAATAAAATAAGACGCAGGTTTAAATAAAACTGATTTATCCTTTAACCTTAAAACCAAGTCTTTACCCCAACCCTATTGCCAGACAAGAACATCTATATTGGATGTTTCTGCAAAACCCCAGATTGCGCTCAGTGATGTTTGTTTTTACGTCCAATGCCAACTTTTGTCAAATTCTCACTTTGTACAATATCAGCACATGGCAACTACCGTATAGCTAAGGCTAGGGAAAGATCATGGCAAATAAACTATGGTTAGGGTAAGGTTTATTAGGCAACTAAGTCACTTGGATACGGTTAGGGAAAGATAGTTGTTATGGTTCATAAAAAGGAAAACATTAATTGCAGGTCTCTGACAGGATGTGAACTGGCATGAAAGTAGGACTTGCTACATGCCCATCCGCCACCCTGAACTTCTTACTCTGACTTTCCGCCCACGTCCTGCATTGGCACTTAACATTTAAATTGGACGTAAATCATGAGGTATGGAACCATCCAATCTGGACTAAACTCCTAGGGATACTGGGCTGACCCTCAAACAGGCTTTTGAAGAGGCAACGACCAGACAAAATGTCCTCACTTTACGATAATGTTCTCACTCTCAAGGTCTAAAAGTGAAATTGTTCCTAACATGAAATTGGTACTGCTGTGAACACAGTACGCTTCCTTCTTACACTGTCTCTATGTTCCTTCATATGCACAAGCACACACTTGATATTGTTTTTTGGACATCTTTCCCCTTCTCTCTGTCTCTCTCGCTCTTAGTTTCTCTGTTTCCTATCTCTCACAGTGAACACTTGAACATGGAGTTGTATTACAGTACATTCACATGCTCACACACACACACACACACACACACACACACACACACACACCCACCGATCAGCTTGTCTCTCAGTCAGTCAGCCATCTGTTCACCTGTCCACCATCTCTCTCCCTCTCTCTCCCTCTCCCTCTCGCTCTATTGTGTTGCCAGGGTAAGATTCACCCTGCAGAGCACCACGCCGGCCTCTGACTGGCTGCAGCTGCTGACAAGCCCCGCCCCCATCTCCCTCCCTTCCTTCCCCTCTGGCTCACTCGCTCGCCCACCCGCGTGTCCACCCGACCTCTGTTTCCAGCTCTCCATGAAACGCTGCTGCTCTCTCCCTCCTTTTGTCTCTCTCGCCTTCTCATCTCTCAGCCCACCACCTTTAACGCAGCTCTCGCTCTCTCACAGAAAGTCTCACACTCGTCCTTCTGTGTTTTTCGCCCTTAACATCTCTTACCTTCTGGAACCACCTGGAAGTTGCACAATGTCTTCGCTGGCTCATATTCTTTATTACACTTTATGCACTTAATATTGTCATTCTGTTTCTCCATATTCGAATTTCACTTTAGTTTTTTCTGTCTACTCTGTACACACAACATCTATTGCATGTTTGTCCATCTCTCTTACTCTTCCTGAAGTTTCTACCACCTTTCTTTTTCCCCAGTTAAAGGTTTTTTTTGTGGAGTTATACTTCAAAACATCAAAACTGACGGTCTAAAGATAGAGGGTGTCTTATCATATTCAGACTGTGAAACCCTCTGAGGGAGATTTGTGATTTTGGGCTGTATAAATAAAACTAACTTGACTTGACCTTTGGAAGTTGGCATCAAATGCCTGCCCAGATTCGAGGGTTGTTTTCTTTGTCTTTGATGAGATAGTTCCTGATTTAAATCAAAATTTTGCCAATTTTTGTCAATAAAATACAGTCTTGTATGACAGCTTGTGTTTATACGTCATTTAACATTTGGAAATTTGGCTTCCCTCGAAAAAACAGGTTCTGTAGTAAAACACATTTATATTAATCAAAGTAAGTAGTAAAAAAAGTATTGTTTTGGTATTGGTACAGAAACTCAGGTTGTCCTTTGTCACGTTGGCCATTTGCCTGATGAGGACCTGGTAGACTCGAAACAGTCAGTCCAATTAAGTTTTTGCAGTTTTAAACCAGCGTGCAGATACTTTTCATTTTTTCCTACATATACATGTTTAACTGAGACTGTCTACATCTTTGTGTGTTTTTCTAGATAATGACTGTGTGCTTTATATGAACCCAGAAGGACTGAGGTAGCAGGCAGGATCTGCAGCTCTGGTCAACACAAAGCACAATGTAATGTCATTTCTCATTGTAGAGTGTCGCATACAAGTTACACACACATGTACTCAGTCAGTCATATAGGACATCATGTCCACAGTCTCTCCACTGCTCCTGAGCTGCTCAGATGTTGTATTATAGATCAGCAGTTGTTGTTTCTTGTGTCACTAACCTACCGAGCCGTGAGACGTGAGGAAACCGTCTCGTTTACTGCTCAATAAACACAGACCTGCTATTGTGAAATGTCCAAATTTTACTTTATAGGTCACCTGTTGGTAAAGCAGAAAAGAAAAATCTGCCTTTACAGTCAGATTATTTCCATTTTTTTGTAATAAACAAATCAGGTCGTCAAGTTGGATTTATCATCCATACTGTTTTGTTTTGTGTACGTGTCTTCTTTTACATTCTGACAGTTTCTGTTTGATAACTCATCACTACCCCAAACAGCCATTACTCCTCCAGCTCTGACTGGAACTATTTATCTATGAGGTTAATGGGCCTCTGCTCTCGCTGGCTCTTGGGAGGCCTCGGGATGACTTGCTTGGTTACAGAGGAAGCCGACCGTGTGGGTCGTCCCTCCTCGGCTGCAGATGGCCTGTCAGCCAAAACAGATAACGTCTTGGCCTTGATCGGTGTATGTTTTCCTGCACTAATGGAGGCTGAACAAAGGGGTGGCAAGGGGGTCATTTTGGATAGAAACTAGATTCATTAATGAAATGCTATGAGTGTGTTTTTGTTTGTTTTTTGGGGTTGCGTTGGGTGTTCATCATTCAGTATCTCTACAATAACAGTGAGTCTGGAAATGAGTCACTAATTCATTAATCAAGGACTTCAAGTACTTAATATCTTTTTAATGGAGTCTTGGCCCTTTTTCATTGTAGGGCTATTAATCATTTTGATGACACCACAGAAGACATCTTTTTGAAATCCTTGACCTTGAAATGCTGTAGAATTGCTGTTGTAATGATGAGAAATCACTTCCAATTAACCCTTCATTTCATTTCACATTTTGAGGCAATGACATAAGATGCCTCAACTTTGTACCTTGCCTTAGAATCAAACTGTGTTAATGCAGCTATGAGCAGAAACAAAATTAAAATTATGTTGTTTTTTTTAAATAGACTTAATGCCTCTTTATGAGCCTGTTTCTAAAATAATGATGGTATCGTAATATTAAATGCCATCCCTGTGTGGGTGATCTCTAAATTGTCTTTAAAAATTGTTCTTCAGAAGGTTTTCTTTGCCTTTACCAGAGCTCTGAGTGTTGGTTATTGAGGCCTGTTCTGTACATGCTATCATGTGGCTTGTCTTTTATTTTCTTTGTTTTATACTGTTTGAACACTGTGTGAAATACTGAGGTCATGAGTCCAAATTGTGACAAATCTCCCATCACAAAGCATCACTTGCCACCAAAAAAAATCTCATCTACATTATTGACTTAATGTTGTTAAGTGCACTGCAAGGTATTGAGAGTTGTAACCCTTTAATAGTAATTAATGTAGGTTTTGGCCTAAAAACAGTCAAATTTGAAGACATTTAAACTAAGAAATATCAGAATCCCTCTTAAAATACCCAACATGTGTAATATGTGTCTAATTGTAGATTGTAAACTCCCTTTGAGATCATGTAACACCCGACATTTCCCAAAATATAACCCAATACAGGCATTCTCAATGGTAGTTTTGGCCCTGGCTGGCTGCATCATTTTGTTTAGTGACAGAGGGTTTATCTGTTAGTGTTTGTCAGGCTTGTCTTCATTAAGTCTTTTGAGACATGTTCTGTGATAAAGGGCTGTTTAAATAAACCTAACTTCATTCAAACAAGTCCCAGTGAGAGCGATCAGCTGACCTAAGATGACCAATCATGCATGTATAAGGAAAGGCCTTGCAGTGACCTCGTCTAGTCCAGATTAGGACCTCAGGATGTGACAGGTGTTAGGAGGAGGCCCTCAGAGTTCGGATAGAAAAGCAGGATTAGCCGAGGAGCATCTCCAGGCAAACAGAGGCATCACCTCCAAGCTGTGTATGTGCTGGGGGTCAGGGGGGTCAGGGGGGTCAGGGGATAGAGGGGTATACAAGTCTGGTGAGAGGTGAAAACACCTTTGTTGTTTTGGGGTCGTATAGATTTTGTTGGAATTGTTGAATGAGTTACTTAAGGGGCGAATCCTGTCAAGTGGTGTTTTGCGATATGTGAGGCTCCCCTGGCCGTGACCCAGGAGGATCTGGGCGGTTCCCAAAGTCCTTTAGCCCCTGCAGAGAGGCTCACTGGTGAGATCTGCCTTCCTTCAGCCGCTTAAAGAAAACAGGGCATCCCCCTTCTCCGCCCATCTTGCTTTCTCTCCTCGCCTCTTCACCGCCGCTCTTTTAGCATTTCGCTCGCTCGTGTTCCCTCTGTCCCTCGCTCTCTTCCTTCCCTTGCCCTGATTGGGATCTGCAGTCAAGCGGATTAACACGTTCTGGCAGAAGAGGCAGGCTGCCCACACACACACACACACTCTTTCAAGCAGCACGTGCATCTCAGAGAGAGGCTGTGTGTGCATATGTATTGCCTCTCAGCCTTGCACTGGAGTGAAGGAATGTCTAAGCGTGTGATGAAGTCCATGCTCTCTCACACACACCCTTGTACCCTAACCTTAACCATCACAACTAAAAACCTAACCCTTACCCTCACCCTAACCATAACCAAACTCTAACCTAACCCTTAAAACCAAGTCTTAACCTTCAAACAGCCCTTTGAAGTTGAGAGGACCGGCCAAAATGTCCTCACTTGTAGGTAAAAAACGTGTTTCAGTCCTCACTATGTAGCAAGTACAAACACCTAAGTGCTTCTAAGCGTACAGGGACATTGCTGCATGCACGTGCATACACATACCAAAACACGAGTGTGTGTGTGCGTTCATGTATGAGTTTGTGTGTGTGTGCCTGCGTGACTATATCCACACTTCATAATTTATACTCAAAAGCACTTGCTTGGAGAGACTCATGGAGGCAGAGCGGTAAATGTGCACATTTTGTGACTATCCAATTATCCTCTCTCTCTCCCTCTGTCTTTCTCTCTCTGTGTCACTCAGTACGTCTCAGCTCTGTCCTCCACCAGCGATGTTACACCATGTGCCAGTGCAGATAATCTTGCAACTTTAATAAATACTGTATAATTCATCCATACTGTCACATTGATCTACTCTGAATTTCCCAGAAAGTCCCAATATTGTATGTCAAGTGTTTCTGTTACATGTTACCCATCATGCCCTTTAAATATATACAACATGCGTCCATGTGACCCAAACAAAAGATGGAGAGGCTAACAGAGAAACCTTATGAAAAAATAAGACTGCTGCTACATTAAAACACATGTCACTACAAAACAAATATGGTGATAAATAAGGTTTTAAGAGATGAATCAAATAAAAGATGGTACTCAAATAATGACCTGGTCTCAGATAACAGCTTGTCTGTTCAAACATATAACTCTTTCTCAATGTTTGTCAAGCAAGCATTAATGAAACTCTCAGGAAGTGTTCCTGCCAATGTTTCACAGTATAAGCCTTCCAGGGAAGTGAAGGTGTTGCTTTTAATGTGGAACTGGAGCAGACCAGAAAATATCCAATAATATCCTGGCTCTGTTTTAGTTGAGGTGAATAAAGGTACTACATGCTCTATTGAAGTATTCTATTACAGGATAGGTGTAGTGATTCATTTTCTCATTGTCAACCAATCCCATGAAAACCTTAAAACAAACAATGAATGTATCTACTAACAAGTGTTGTGTGTGTATCAAAGCCTGATATATCTTCTTCCTCTGAGCCACAGAGCTCCATTGTTGTCCAGAAACTATTAAAAACACATCAGTGAGCCGCACTGTTGCACTGGCTGACACGTTCCTTCATCACCATGAACACACACACTGTAGTTTATTCTGACTCAGTCCCAAATACACCGTCCTGCTGTCCCAAATACTCACTAGAGCACCAAATGTGTGCACCAAATTCATCCGCCGCTGAAAATAGTCCCCAACAAATGCACTATTTCCTCCTGTTTGAGTGACGTTTGATGAAAACTACAGCGGCCTGTTGTTTTACAAAATTACTAAGCCTTTAAAAAAAAGGAAACTATATATTTGTGAGACACTTTTAAAGATTCACATCTTCAGTAGGAACCAATGAGCTTGGAGCTGAGAGCCACAGAGAAAACAGGGAACTCAGAAAGTATTTAGAGGCGGACTAATGTTGTTGTTTTTTTAATGGGATTTTTTAAAATTTAGAATAGCACCAGCCTTATCCTTTGAATAGCATCTTGAATGTTTCCTTTTTGGAGGATTTTCCATTTTTCCTCCACTACATTTCAGAACTAAATATTACACATTTTACTCCACTACATTTATGTGATGGCTGTATTTACTAATTACGTTATACAGATTAAGGTTTTACATACGTAACATGTCATAGTCTCATTAAATTAAATGTGTTGCAATATTGTTTTGTTAGCATTTTGGTATAGCTATTTGCAGTGTGGTATAGCAGTTTTTTCTCAAATGTAGGTTTCGAGCACTAGCACCCGCTTAACAAGGAGGTGTGTACTGCAGCACATCTGGCAAAGGGGACAGCTGAGGACAGACACGGGAGAAAGTTGCTACATACCTCCTGGCCTACAGAGAGGACGGGGGGGGCAGTATACAGGCCGGTCTAGGAGGGAAGATCCCATGTAGGACACACACACACACACACACACACACACAGAGGCCGACACACAACCGAGTGGTGCACAAGACCTGAATATTGTATGAGGCGTTCTCATGGGCCACTGCAGAGCGTGCAAACACACACACACAGAGAGAGAGAGAGAGGTGGACTTATGCATACACACACACACACATACATACATAAATGAACACACATAAAGAGAGAGAAAGAGACAGAGTGACACACTTGAAAACACAAACACATGTACGCACACAAACAGGGCCAGTGGAGCTTGAGCTGATGTGGCCCGAAGCAGCCCAACGCCCTGCCACGGCACGCATGCATGCACACACACACACACACACACACACACACACACACACACACACATACACTTAAGAGCCATCTGCAGCTGGAGATACAGCCTACAGAAAGGCTTTACTGCTGACACTCTGAGACAGACAGAGAGAGAAGGATAAGAAAAGACGGGAGAAATCGTCGTGACCGAGCAAATCAGGAGCTTAGGAGGAAGGAAAGAGAGGAAGAAGGGTGAAAGGAAGAGAGGAAGTGACAGAGAAGTGAAGGTAATAAAATACGGCACCAAACTCTGCTACCTCAGTCTTACCTTCTGCCCACTCAAATCCAAAACTGCTTCACCAACACTTTTACTGAGATCTCAGTCCTTATTGGACTTTATCCATTATTGGATTAAATCTCATTGGATGTATTCTGCTTTGGCCCCATTAACCTCAAGCCCCCTCCGACCAAATAGTCCCAGGAACAAAACTAGAAACTAAAAGTCCCCTTTTCACATTATCCCAAGAGCGGGGGGGGGGGTCAGGAACAAAATTTATTAGACCCTAATTTCTCTGGTCAAAATGTATGGAGAACCAAAGTAATTTAAAAAAAACAACAAATAATCTAATACCGTTTTTTATTCAATATTTTTGTTTTTAGCGGCCTTTAACAAACCCCATTTTCCATAAGCCTAATATTGCAGGTTAAAGAAATGCTGAACGAGAGAATGTTGAAGTCCGGACATGACGTCAGCTCCCTATATCTCTTCAGTTCCTAAAAAGGTTCCTAGGTTCCTGGAAAAGTTGCAGTGGAAGGGGTGTTTAGCTCCAGCACACCAGCTAGTGACTGATTTTGATGTTTGTGGATATCTTCGGACAACTTGGGAAAGAATTATGCCTTAAAGCAGCAGTGAGAGGTCGGAGGAGCCGACCCAGGGGTTTATGAGATGAATCAAATAATCTTTGAAGCCTCTGGGCTTCTTCCAATAACGTATTTGACAAAACAGCCTGAAAAGGGGGAAATAAATACTCATCATTTGGTGTCAAAGCTCACCACTTCTGGGACACAGGTAGGTATCGCTTTGCTCATAACGGCTGTAAATCCAAAACTGGCAGAGAACAAATGGTTGAAATTTATATTTAATTTAATTGGAATATTCTCCCTTGTTTAGCATGGCGATCATACAGGAGTTTAGGAGAAACTGATAAAAACAGTCCTGGGAATTAAGTCCCACTACAATCATTATTTTTCCTCTGTTCTCATTTTAGATTATTACCAACACACAATATTACTTAATGCAATTTGAGCCTTGCTACAGATGCGGAAAAAATGGTTTTATTCCAAAATAAGGTGGCCAATTTGACAAAAAGTTCCCAAAATGAAATCCCCCTGTAATTCAAAAATAACAGATCAAGACATTGTGACTCAGTCATTTAACTTTCAGTTTTAACTTTAATGCCAGTGCTCACTTTATTGGCCTAAATCTATTTACGTGCTGGCCATCTCGTTTTCTGCTTTGCAGTGTGTTTTTGTTGGAATATGGCTTTAACCTCAGCTTTCAACATGACAATAAATATGTGGTGGTGACTTCATGTTGACAGTGTTTGTGATTGACCGATCATGAACTCCTGCAGCAATACGTGTAAAAACAAGTGAGAAATATTCCAACCCAAATGAGATTCAGCTTTAAGTTCACGCTCCATATGAAGCCTGAGTGCTGTACTGCAGTGTACATGGCTCGCTGAATCATAGCTAACCATCTCGTGTTCAATTCATGAGAGTGCCATTATGTATAAAAGGGTCAGCAAGGCATGTGAATGTGCTCCGTGTTCGCCTGACGAGCTCCAGCTAAGCTTTTTCCCACAGGGAGGAAAGATGTTAGGAAAAAATATATTCCTATTACAAAAACATAAAAACGGAACTAAATGATTGCCCTCACACCTTCTCTCCTAACCTCATCACTGACCTCTCTTCTAGTCAATGTGCAAATGAACAAACATTGTTTTTCAGCCGCTCTTCCTCTATCTGGTGGCCATTTTGTGCCGAGGTGGTTTCCACTGGGTTTCAGGCGTTGTCTGTTGGCTTGTTGCGGTTGTTGCTGTTGCTGTTGTTGGAGACGTCTCTGGTAACAACAGGGCCAATGCCAGAGGGGTAAGGGGGGGAGGAGGGGGGAGGCCCAGCTGTCCCTACCTCTGCCCTCCCTGCAAGCTAGCAGGCAGTAAGCCAGAGTACAGCCATAAACAACACTGGGATAGTCTGGACTCCACAACTCCAAACTGGGAGTGCGGTGGGTTACATATAGGGCTCAACATTTTCAGTCTTGAAAGGACAAACAAAAAATCATGGATTTATTTGTGTAAATAAAAAAAAAATAGCCATAACAAATCCATAAGACAAAAATCTGTCAAAAATAGATTTAAAAAAATACGATGTGCAGCATCTGTAGTTTCTCTTTTATGAACTTATAGGGACTCTGGTGCATAGTCAGCAGCTCATTTGCATTTTCCCCTCTATTGTCCTCTTAAAGGAATAGTTTGACATTTGGGAAAATGTGCTTATTCGCCTTCTTGCGAGAGTTAGATGAGAAGATTGACACCACTCTGATATCTGTCTGTTAAATATGAAGCCAGGAGACAGTTAGCTTAGCATAAAGACTGGAAAGAAAGGGAAACAGTTAGCCTGGTCCTGTCCAAAGCTAACATAATCCCACAACCAATCGTTTTTACACTTTGTGGACATAAAATCCAGGTGAGAATCAGTTTCAACAGATGAGCTGCTTTTTTACTGGTAGGACGCACCAACAAAGACCAGGATAAACAGTAACTAAGAATACAGCAAACTGATTTTCCAACTTTCACACACATAGCCTTACTCATATTTCTTTCTAAGTCTATGAATGAAAATGTTTAAGAAGTAATAATTCCATCATTAACAGGGAACTGGACTTTTTGACTCGAGGACTTTACCATGGTCAAATCAATGTCACTGTGTTATATTTATGCAAATTCTACCTTTTGGGGAGTTTAAGGACACAGTACTCTTGTTATTTCACCCACCACAACCCCCTCCCTCGCGTTACCTCAATGATGTCAGCATTGGTCCGGCTCTCGTGCGGCTCGTTGTACTCGGTGTACTTGAGCAGGACCTTGTCCATGTCAGTGCTGGCGTACTGAAACAGCTTGTTGGAGTGGTTGAAGATGATGAGGGCGATCTCGCAGTCACACAGGACACTCAGCTCGTATGCCTTCTTCATCAGACCAAACTTCCGCTTGGTGAACGTCACCTGGTAGAAGAAGAGAGAGAGGTGGAGAAGAAAAGAAAGAAAATCCGATGTTTTTATCAATAATAAATGAGACAAAACACTGCAAAAGGTCTCTTTTAAAATCCATATTTTCCTAAAACAAATGAAAATGTCACTTATCTTGTCATGTTTCATGATACTGATACTAATGTCAAGAATATTCTTCTTCTTCTTCAAAAAAGGAAACTGAACTGGGGACAAGTGGCATTATTTCACCCTTTAAATTTAAAAAAAAAAAAGTTTTAAAGAAAAATATGTCTTGAAGTGGCCCCTTTGCCCTAAATGTTTGATGATGTGGGCCCAGAGCTGGACCGGGGCCCTGGGGACAAGCAAAGAATTATAAAAATTTATTGAAAGAGCTTTTCATTTTCAGGGAGTCAAAAATGTCTCGCGGGACTGCAGAGTGGGAACTTTAACAAATGTCAATGTACACATTTACAAAAAATACAGACCGATAAACTGATCTTCCTTTACCTCCAAATTCAACCTAAAAATAATCAGTCACTTAAACCAGACATTAAGACTTTTCACAAACATGTCTGGCTCATTTGCACCAACAAAGAAGCCTGCTTTTTCTGTGCCTCCAACTCGCTCTGTGAAGGCTGACTTTGTGTTTAACTAAAGCTGCTCACACCCTACATGTGTTGTCTTTCTGCTCCTGTTGTCAGACCACAATACCATAATATAATCATAATACATAATAAAAACAGTTTGATTAAGGGTCTAAAAACGCAACTAGCCCAATCAGCTTCAGTTAAGTTCCTAATATACTCCAAAACTGACGCTGACACCAGGGTGGACAGTGGACATGAGTCTGTTAATACTACACTGCGTGTCAGCATAAGCGGATATGTTCACACATGTGCAGACAGTCATACATTTTGCAGACACGGGCCTTGCAGATGACAAAATATACATCTCACAGACCCTTGTGAAAGCAAAATAAACAAAGAAGCGAAATAATAAATGTTTACTTTAAAAAAAAATCTTTTAAAAAAAAGGTCAATTAGTGATCAAACATTTTAAAAATCAATAATTGGAAAAAGGGGATCTCATTTCCTGGTTAACAGCGTCTTCTTGCAGCCAGAAACAGCTAATTTGGGATGTTTCAAGGACAAAAAAAGTGCTTGAAAATCTGCTCCTTTAAAAACTTTTGTTTTTGGTTAAAAACAAAATCTGCAAATTTAAAGATTTAAAAATAGTTAGACATTTTGGTCACTACACCTGTTCATTTTCTTGTCGAGAGTTAGACAAGTCTGTCTGTTAAATATGAAGATGAAGCCTGGACACAGTTAGCTTAGCTTAGCATAAAGACTAGAAACGGGGGAAACAGCTAGCATTGTTCTGTGCAAAAGCTAAAAGTATCTGCCAACCAGCACCTCTAAAGCTCACTAATTATCATATTATATTTCGTTTTATTCATACAAAAAACAAAGATTAAAAATGACAAGTTGAGGTTTTACGGTGAGTTATGTGCCGGACTATTTCTTGACCGGGAGCAGTGACTTCCTGAAGTCTTGCCATCAAGAAGCGAAAAAGCATATTTTCCAAATTGTTGAACTATTCCTTTAAGGCTCAACTTCAGATCGTCCTGGACCAGAGACCACAAAACCACTGGTTTGTAGTTGTGCATTAAGGCCGATAGTTTGCAGTAGGGGGTCATTGGGACAAAAACAGGATTGATTGATTGTATGAAAGTACTGTGTGTTTTAGGAAACAGACTTCTAGACAGAGTGTCTAAACATGCTCTCTTTCAAGTAATCAGTTTGTAGTTTGCACACACACACACAGGCTTTTTCTTCCCTCCACACACTCCCTTTCTCCCGTCACACTCATTCTCCTCGTCGTTTTCACACTCTGTTATGCTCTTTTCCATGCTCTCTTTCTATGTCACACACTCTCTCCCGCTCTCTTTTTCACACTCTCCTTCTGTCACACATTATTTCTCTCTTTTCCTCACACACACACACACACACACACACACACACACACACACACACACACTTGTACCAGCCCCCTCAGTTGTGAACAAGCAGAACAGAACTGGGAGTGTTGCTGAAGCACAGGGTCCCTTGTTGTCTGCTGGTTGGCTTTAGAAGCGCTTCCCTGCTAGAACCAACTGGTATTTACAATCAAGGGAGATTTGCCTTTGTTTGGATTAAACACACAGGATTGCACAAACACAAACACACACACAGGGAGAGGAAGATTAAGACAAGAGAATGAAGAAGAAGTTTCAGGTACCGCTACAATATCTGGTGTTTGATATGGGAGAAATGCAAATAAAAAGTGTGTACACAGATGGGATGCTGGAATTAAATGAAGGTGTTAAGAGAGGCAGAAAGGTTTCAAGCATGCTGCTCTTCAGGCCACATACACAAGTGACATCAACACATTTCCCATCAGACGTAAAAGCTAAAACACCTTCGGTGACATCACTGGTTGGGGGTTTTCAGCACTACTGTGTGATCCAAGACCCCGTAAGTTTACAGTCACACTTTCTGTTCATTTCTTACACTGCACTGTAACTTTTACTCTCCTGTTTTAGCTTGGTTTTATTTTCTATTGAACTCTTTTTCAGTGTATTTACATTTTATTTTATATTGCCCTATGCTGCTTTTATGTTTTATGTAAAGCCCTTAGCCTTGTTGTTGATATGTGCTATACAAATAAACTTGCCTTGCCTTACATTTTCCAGAAACACTTAATATTTCACTTAAATGTAAAAAAGAGTATACTGTACTAATACTGTTTGCAAATCAATGTACAAATGTTAAAGTGCTATTAAAATAATGAATGGAGTTCTATGGTTTACCTGCACTGATGCAGACTGTATTTCTTTGGCTGCAGGCTGCCGTGCCAGCAGCGCAGGTCTCAACTGAATGTAATTGAAATGAATTGAATAAGGAAAGAAAGAAAGAGAGGAAAAGATAGAGATAAGATAGAGTCATTGAGGATGAAAGCTAGAAAAGCAGCCATGTGAGACCTTCAGTCTCTCCATCTTTCTCACTCACAATCACTCCATCTCTCATATCTCTTGCTCCTTTTTCCTTCAGAGGCTGACATTTTTAAGCCTCCCTCATCCCTCCTTTTCTCTCTTTCTCTATCATCCTCCTTCGTCTCTTATTTTCTCGCCCTTGTTTTCTCTTCCTCTCTTCTCTCTCGCTTTTTTCCATCACCCCCCCAACGCCCTCTCCCTCCCTACTTTTGCGCTCGCTCACTCATTGCTTCCTGCTGCCACAAATCAAATTATATCGGGGTCGTATCCATGGGCAACTGACTCCCCTCCTGCCTCCCCTCCGCCCCCCATTTCCCACCTCATCACACACTGCTACCATCATCTTACCTCCCTTGCTCTCTCTATTTCCCCCCCATCTTTATCTCTCTGTCTATCTACATATCTCCCTCCCCCTCTCCTTCTCTCTCACACACACACACACACACACACACACACACACACACACACACAGAATGAGCAGATAAATTATGTGGCGATGTTGGAAAGGGAGGAAATTACGGCTGTGCAGGATGGCGAGAGTGGTTGGTGATGAAGAGACAAGCCTCTGCAAACAACAACTGCTCTCCTAACAAATTATAAGGTCATTCAAAGGGGCTGAAAACAAACACAGTAACTCCAAACATCCCAATAAAACCCCTGTTTTTCTTTCTTCTTCTTTTCTTAGAAAAAGTGGACGGCGGGGTAGTGACTTTGGGTCTCAGTTTCGATCCCGGTGTTTGCCACAAAGGATAAACAAGCTGGAGGTAATTGACATTAAGAACAGAATTGCCAGGTAACCAATGGCAACTGAAGAATAAGACATCCTCAGTGAAGAGAGAAAGAAAGAAAGGGGGCGAGTGGTTTCATTTGTGTGTGTGTGTGTGTGTGTGTGTGTGTGTGTGTGTGTGTGTGTGTGTGTGTGTGTTGGCGAGGTTGTGGTTGTGTGGCAGATGGATGAGGAAACCACCACTGACAACCGCAACCTCCTCTCGCTGTTTCCTGTAGCTAATACCTGTCTTTCATTCGCTAGCTTACCGTCTCACTCACACAATCAGGTCTGAACAGTTGAAACTAGACACTGATCTACTGATCATACATGATGCTTTTTGGGATCTGTATCAATTTGAATTGGAAGAAAGCACATACAATGGATGAAACTTGCTTTTCAACTTGAAAAATTGACACATGAACTCTTAAAAGGCTGTCTGCCATTTTAGCCTGATTTTTCTGTATAATGTGGCATAGCTCATCTACTGTAGGGCCAGATGAGGAGTTTAAAGTTTGAAAGTGAAAGGGAGATTTTTTCACAGCTGTAAATTCCCATTTCAACATTTTCTTTTAATGATATCCTCAACACAGTTGCAAAGTGAGAGAAGTTATTTCAGAAGTAAAATCCCATCCATTTTCTCATAAATAAAGTTAGGCGACTGACAGCTGGGACACTTCCAAGGCTTGGATGGATGAAACGCTCCTGGTTGAATCATCAGCACAAATAAATGTTAGAAAATATCTGATAAAGTCAAAGGTACAAGCCTGTGGACGACATAAAAACTGAAGGAGAAAAGTTAACTAAAACTCCCAAGGTGCATAAACATTAAAATTATGTTACCTGTGTCACTAACTTACTAAATATTACACTGTAGAAAATTGATAACACAATCTTGAAGCTTGAATCATTCACGTTCAGATTATGGGTCAGTTTGGGATGAGTTCAGCAACAATAGTGCCATGTTTTGTTCCCAGCGGCAACGACTAAGCATTTTGAATTTGCTACAGTTTTGATTTGTGCCTCTGAGTGGCTTAGTAATGGCAGCTGAGGCTCTTGGGTATCCTGGTATTTGGAGTCACCAGCCATACCAAACTATTGCTGAGAATTCATGTTTATTTTTCTGTCAAAGTACAGAAATATGGTGGCCCTATAGTATTGCTCCATTATCCTGGAGACACATTTGAAATGATTATTCAGAGAGGGAAAAAATACTACCAGAACCAGCAGCTCCTTCACCTTCACACCTCTACGTTTCTCAAGATGGAAACACAGGAGTCTTCTGGATCATTTAACAATATTATAGGTTTATGTTATGACTATCAGCTGTAATTATTTAAACATTGTTTGTGAGAAATCCTGTTTTTCCATCAGTTTAGTATGGTAGTCTGGCTCTAACTATTACAATACAGATGAGCCTCAGCTAAGCAAAACAGAGCTGCAGCAAATGAAGTTCTTGCAATTGGGACCAATGCACTGCAGTACAGATGCTGAATTCATCCAAAACTGACTGAAAGTGAACAGTAAACTGCTAAATGTATAAACAGGCTTCTACAATGCAAAGTGTAATCTTTAACAGTTTTTAGCAGAGGCAAAACATAACGAGAAGCTGCGTGATTCAATGTTTCGTACTGAAATGACTTCTCTCTTGGAATCCCTGGATACCTGAAGCAACTCCTCACACTAGATTTCATGTACTCTTGCATTGTGCTGGACGTTGTACAGTTTTTACTTACTTTACTTAAACTGATTATGGATTTATGTTTCTTCACGTCTTCCAGCCTGAAGGGTCAATAAAAAGGCAACCCTTTCTCTGTTATCTTTGATGTGACAAACACTTTCCAAAAATAAAAATTCATCAGATCAATCCAAACATTTCCAGTCCTGTTCACTGTTCTTTCTCGTGTGTCTTTGTCTCCATAAGAAATGCGGTATTTGGGATGCTGTCATGTTTCCAGCCGGGGCCCACACTCTGAACGCTGTTTATTTTGCGGAGCTTATGGCAGCATCTCTGAATCAACACGTAGGAGGGTGACGGGCTGCATGTACTCCAAAATTCATTTGATTTCCTTTCAGAAGCTGCACTGTTCATTAGCTGAAGCAACACTGAGCAAGCGTGTAAAAAGCACTTATTTCTTTACCATCCTAATACTGTTCCACTTCAAACACAGCAGACTTGTTCTGAATGTTGCTGATAGAAGAACTGAATCCTATTTCACTGTGTAAATTGCTCTGGATAAGGGTATCAGATAAACAGAGAATGTGAAATGTAAATGCTGAGTGCAGTTTTGGTTTAATACGGGCATCAAAATGTCATCACCCCGATCGGTTTGCTGCAGTGATTAAAAAAAACCATTGGCTGCTTGTTACTCGCCTGATTGCGGTCAATGAGTAATCTTTGATTCTGACGCTATGGCCATGTATTACCACAGAGTGCATCACCTTATTGACAAACTGTTCAACACCTGATACAAACGCTAGCTCCATTAACCTGAGCCTGCCCGATAGAAATAGTTGCACCCCCCTCCTCCTTTATGTCTAATTGTGTACTGATGAATAACAAGCCATCATACTCTGCTGACCCCCTGCAGGCGCAGTTTGCTCTCCTTTATGGAAATGCAACCTGCGTAGATTGATGAGGAGAAAACGGAGGATGATTTTCCAACCCCTACGGCCAGCTCGCGCTCACACCGCTCAGGTCTTATTCAGCCCGGCACCTCGTTTCTCTGCCTCTGCCCCTCTCCGTCTTGTTTTGCTTCTCTCTCTGCTTTTGAAGGTGGGCACGTCAAATCCATTACTCAATCTGCTCAATGGAGCGAAGCCCATTTACCAGTTGACTCATTTTAGATGGATCATTTACCCTTTCATCCTCTCTGACAATGCTGCTGATGTAACCAGAGGGACTGAAGCTGTTTTTAGGGGGAATATTATACTTTCTTGCTCTTTCTCTCTGGGGGCGGGCTCTGAGAAACCCCATGATTGCTCTGCGGAGTCATGTGAGCCTCATAAAACACGATGCTATTATATTGTTCTGTTGTGGTACTGCTGAGAGAACAGCCACTATGCTGTTCATGCTACATGGGACATGTGAAAACAGAAAGGATCCCTGTGGGAATTTGTTATCGCACGAGTTACAGTTTTCTGTCACCACAATGGAATTCAGTCGTGCAGGAGTGGAAATGATCCTTTCTTAGATCTGAGCAGGATGGATGGGAGGAATATTTTGTTTTACAGGGAGGTTCAAGCCAGTTAAACATTAGATTATTTGGATAACTGTCATTTCGAGCTCGACAATGGACACCATCATGATGAAACCTGTAGTTTTATCTAAGAAACTGACTAAATGTATATGTGCTGTTGCATGGTACCAAACTATGTGTTTGTAAATGTTGTCTTAAGCTGCATTTATAGTTGTGTATTATGTCATAGCTGGTGCACCTTCTCAAAAGCTACACATTGTGGCTACAGCAGCTCCAGAAATAGCAGGTGGAGACAACAAGAACTGTGTTTGGTTAGCTTGTGCGCCGACACGTTTCTGATGCCAGTGGAGATTTATAAAACTGCAGCCAACATTAAGCAAATAGAAGAAAGTAATTATTCAGGAATGAGGCAGGACGAACCTTCCCATGGTGATATCAACACAAGAAATCCAGAAATCACACATGATTAATCTGAATGCATGACAACTCATTTTGTTATTTTAAACAACGTACATTTCTTAAAATAACTGCCCAATATGGTGCTATTATCCCAATACTGTATGATACCACTAAAAGTCAATAAATGATCATATTAAGTTCTGCCCTTTGCATGTATGTTCATTGTTATTTTACTGTGCATTACATTCATTTGGCAGAAGCTTTGTCCAAAGAGACTTGGATTCTTCTCACAAATACATCAGGAGCAAGTTAGATTTCAGTGTCTTGCTCAAGGAAGCATCAGCATGTGAACAGGATGAGCTTGAGATTGAACCACAAACCCTATGATTAATAGCTGACCTGCTCTACCACCAAAGCTATAGCCACCCAGCCACTCCTTATTAATACAGTATTATCGTTTGCTTGTTTAATTCCTGTCCTTATGGCACCACTGCAGTACTTGTTTCCTGTATGAAAGCATCGGTATTCATTATTTTTATTCATTAATTTACTGAGATTTGTTTCCTTTAATTTGTCACCTGTCTCTGTGTTAGTGATGCCTGAGGATGCTGTAATCAGGGTGCTGATCACTGATGCAGCTGCTGGCTGAAGTGCGTTAAGTCAAGAAGTTTTTATGCATTCAGATATTGTTGGCTCACTTCATTGGCACTAACCTGTCTGTTGCGTTCGTCAGTGATCCTCTGAATCTGAATCTTTTTCCTCCCCATGTTTCCGATGTTGCGGTGGGAGGGGCAAGAGGGCGTGGCAAGGTCAGAGGTCAAGAATGGATGTCGTTGTATTTCTTCCTCCTTAAAATGTCTAGTCTCTTTCAGTTTGTCCTCTCCGTGCACGCTGACACTGTTGGAAGCAGCCGGGCAGGGAGGCTGTCACCCCGTAAATATAAAAAAAAAAAAGAAAAAAGATAGGGAGAAGGAGGAGAGGAAGAACGGGGTTCGGTGCGTGGCGCCCTCTTCAGATCATGGTCCTATTTCCGGGGACAGGTCATCCACACTCAGGCTGAACTGGGGTCCTCTGCCCTCCCCTTCACCTTAACTGGGCAGCTCCTGGAAAACAACACAGAGGCATTCATCAGACTGAGAGAGCGAGACTCTGAAAAGGGGAAGAGAGGCATTGTTTGTATACTGTGACCCACTTTAGCTACTACAAACACTGTATTTGCCTTGACCCCTCATATACAACAAGAGAATAAATGATGCAGCAAAGCATTTGAGGCGCCATCAAATCAGAAGCACATTGAGCTGAAACATGACGGCATTGGGGGGAGTGTTTGTGGTCCTACATGCAGAGCAGGAGGCCCTCAGGGGCCCGCGAGGAGGGAGGCTGTGCTGTGTCAGCTTCATTAGAGGCATCACCGCCACATCACTGATCTGCTGGTCGCCTGCGGCAACCGGCTGCCCGTTTGGGGCAGCCTGACACGCCGAATGTGATTCCCCAATCGAAGGCAGAGCAGACAGGAGCCACCGAGTCTGTGGATTCTACATATTTTCCATTTCCAAACGCCATCCTGTTCTGTGCTAATTCCTTGACAGGAAACAGGTTTTAGTCTGTGTTTAACGTGATCTGCATCGATAGTGGCAGGGCAATCTGGCAGTTGACACTACATGGATGGAAATTATTCCACATTCAAATACACAAAACATCTAAACACATGATAGTTGGGTCTGAAAAGCAATTTTCTGTACTTTTCTTATTATGATTATCCAGACTCTCGGGATAGATTCCTGATATGTCCGCAAAGCAGGTATGAGTGGGCAGATTCCCACATTTCAAAAGGGCAACGCAGAGAGAGAAAGCCCAGAGTATTTCTGCAAATTCATGCAAACTCATGAATGAATGAGAAGGCGGCAGCAGCCCAGGAATGGCAACAGAGGCGAGGACCGTTTTAGGCCCCGTTTCTACTATTTGTGGATCAGCTTTAAAAATAGCCCTCTATATATACATACAGACTGTGTTTACACACAGTACAGTGCACACACACACACGACAGTGGGAGCCAAGTGGCAGCATTACAGCGCTGAAGCATCTGGAAAGCCGCGAGTACAGACACCACACTAGCACTCCAGCATTGTTTGCATTCCCTCTACCTGGGAGAGCAGCAGAAGAAGAACGCCCTCTTACATCCATTATTATGAAACAAAGAATGTGAAATAGTCTGTCATGAGACTGACATTCCTTTTGTGCTGCTGTGGGCGCTGCACTGCACACTCATTTAGAGTGGATGCAATTGGCTTTGCTTTTGCGATGAGTTGCTTGTGAATTATGCACTGATGGGAGAGATTGGGGGGGAGGGGTTGAAGAAAGAGGGTGTTATGAGTGTCATAATTGTTTTGTAAAAAGGCTTGATGAAGAACTGGAGGCTGCCTGAGCCTAGTTTCTACATGGAAAATCAAAAGGGAGCTGCAGGAACTGAATGTACAAACTATTGGCAACATCTTTCTTATATTTAGGTCCAGCTCCTTCAGCACATTCATTTTCTAAAATCCATGTTCAAGTCCTCTGCTTCTCCTCATCTTCATCGCCTTTCTTTTGACTGGTTCAGATTTAATAAGATATCAGTAAAGCATAATGAATTCTACCTGAATCACCTCATTAGTGTACTTCTTGAAAAGAGTAGGTGTTCCTAATATGTTGTACACTCATTCTTTTCATTCAGCTTCAAATTACACCGAATAGAGATGTTAGAGAGAGCTAACATAGCAAGCTAAATAAAAAAAAGAGGTGTGTGTTCATACTCTCTCACAGCCTTCATTTGCCACCGAGTGAGCAGGGGGACTTGCTCCACTTGCAGTGAAGTTCAAAGGCAGCACACCGAGAGATTTGTCTTCAGGCTGTGGGCTGATCACACATAAAAAGGCTGCTTTATCTGCCCGGGGAGGTCAAGTCTCAACCTTTTACCCTTCATGCTGCCAGAGCTCGCTTCCCATGTCTGATGTCAGGCAGAATGTCTGCTCTCACATGGGAAGCAGAGGGCCTGGAGTGTGTCTGCTGCCTCACTGAGCAGGCGAGAGCGACAGAGAGGCTCTGGACAATGAAAAGATTAACGCTGATAATTAGGAATCTACAGCAGACCCAGATTAGAACCCTGGGGAACACCTAAAACTTTTAGATGGTTTATTTCACAAGGGGCCAATGACCAGCTCTTCTTTTACATTTTATAACAGTTGCACCCAGGGAATATGGACATAAAAGCACACATTGGAGTAAAGGAATTCAGAGCTCTTGAGGAAATTGCACAAACATTTCAAGTACAGCTGCTACATTTCTACAAGTACAGATGCTATATTACAGCTGTCAAGACTTGATGGAAATTTGATCATCCCTGTGGATACACTGGGCAACTCTTTCTTGCTAAAGCTCCGTGATGCTTATTACCCTTCTAATGTGAGATGTTCTCATTAGTGCTGCACAATTAACTGAAATATTACCGAAATCGCAATATGGCCAAGTGCAATATCTAAATCGTAGAAGCTGCAATTTTTATATTTTATACCAACAAAAAACAGAATCTCGGCAACAAAATAAAGTGTCTTAACAGAGCATTAGAAATGGTATGAAAAAAGAAATAGAAACACTATTATTGTACAAATGTGTCCACTAAGCTTTAGAGAGGGCACATCAGGTCATCGCCTCGGGGCAGCCTGCAACAAAGATTAGTCCATAAAATAACAGTTAGAAAATGCTGCATCGCATCATTATCCCTGACATCTGTTGCTGCAGCCGTTAAGCATTTCAAAACTTCAATCTTCTATTCCAACGATGTGGTGGAAAGCAACAAGCTCCGAGGGCAATATTTTGATTTAGACATTTATTCATGAAGAGAAAGTTGGCATAGGGATGTTCTTTTTCAACACACTTCACAGTTCTGCACAGATGCAGTTGAAGCTTCCCAGTACAACCACAGCCTTCCTACAGTTGGACACTAAGAAGCTTCCCTTGAGCATTCAGGGGTTAAGTGACTTGCGAAGGGGCAAGTCACCCAGATTTTCCCAGCCGGTCGAGGTTTGTGAACTGGTGACCTTCCTCCTGACAACCTGCCTTGCTGCCCTGTAGGCTAATGCTGCCCTCGATATTACTGATACATGGCCACCAATGTTTCTGCCACCGGCTGAATGTGTCAGAACCTGCAGGGAAGGAGCGCAGGGCTGTGACTGAGTCATGACACAGAAACCAAACCACTTACATGCCACAAAATGCAGCAGGAGACTGGTGTGTTTGGGTTAGATGTGATTCGAGTCTACACAGCATTCTGTTGACTTTTACGAAGAAAGATGTGATGTAATCAGATGACGATGTGGCTATGTGTGTGCACACTAAGGCCTGACTGATACAGTACAATATTTGGGTCAGACACAAGTGATAATTAGAGCAGAACGAAATCTGAAATAGACCAAAATTTAAAATATATTTGCAAGGGTTATTTATTAATTTTTTGTTGTTGCTATTGGTTTCTCCTATGATTTCTAACCAGATTCATGGATGTGTGTGTTTCAGATTTGAGTTATGACTCAGAGAAAGAGTAAAAATGTTGATGCAAAATGCGGCTCACATCTCTCCCTCTACACCAATCCAGCCCCTTAGCTCTCCTGCGCCCCCTGGGGAGGAGCGACTCGCAGTTTGAAAACCTGTGGTCTAGGGCACACAAATGCTCAAAAAGTCAGTCATCGCGCTAGAATCATTTTCAGTCATTTTAGAAGAGCGCTATCAGTATCCCCACATGATACGTCTCTAATACAACACTGTAGCATCAATATATTGGTCAGGCCTCTGTTTATGTGCTTGCGTGTGTGTGTGTCTTCTTGCATGTCCATCCTTTACTGCCCTAGTGTGTTAAGTGGCAGCAGAGCAGCCTGGAGCCGAGAGATAACAGTCAGTGGTAGGGGGTTGGTAGTTGGGCCGGGGTGAAGATGGTCCTTGGCTGCTGGAGCCATGCCAGAGGATTGCTGAGAAATCCATCACTTTTCCCACTCAGCCCCAACATCTGCTGAGGCTGACCACAACCAGCTCCACTGCAGACCTCCAATGCACCGGCGGCCACACCAGCCCCAACTGTGAGTACTACAACCTGGACTAATAAGGTCCTGTAAGGTTTAATGGATAGAGCATGGTGCAAATGCTGCAGATGTCATGGGAATTGCCTTAAACATCATCTACACAATATGCATGTGCTTATGCAAATTGTGATGAATGCAAGTGAATTTAAATACCTAGGGATGTAAAGATTTAACTGTCAGAGATAGGGCCACAAATTTGAGCGAAATTGTCAAGCAGCTGTAAGGCAAACTAAGGCAACAACTAAAATCATACTCTCCCTGAACTTGTCCTGTCAAAGGAAATAACTAAAGCAATAAACTTATTTGCAAGAAAATTCAACTGTTAAGTGTTGTTGATAATGTCAGATTCGGACACTTGATACTGACCCAAGTACACAATTACCATTCAGCAGCATTTCAGTGAAAAATGCATCCTCCAAAAAGTTGCCCTATGAATCACCATGAGTGAGTAAATGTAGTTTTTATTTCAAGCTACTGCCAATAATTGCTCACATATTTGAATTCATATACAATTGTAAACTAAACTAAAAAAAGCATGAAATCTGATCTGAATCAAACTGTTCAGCGACTACTATGAGTCACATTTTATCTGCATAATTGTTGTAAGAGATTATATGTATCTAAACACATATCAAACCGTCTAAGAGAGCCAATCTCTTAATACTTAATTCCTGTTTCTCAACAGTGATTTGCTGCTTCACTGTTAAGTTTTGATTTGTCGCTTCTTGAAGGCAAATAATTGCTTGTATAGGCAACACATCTGCTTTACTAAATGCAAACAGGGTGAACTTACAGTGTCTCAGTTCATTAAGAATGGATGCATAGAAAAATATTTCCAATAGTGCAGCTTAAAGGAGAGGAGTCCAAGCAAACTTTTTGTTACTGAATAGACGTTGCGGGCCACATCAGTCACTCCTAAAAATATACAAGGTACTCTAAGGCATGCTGGATGAAAGTGTCCAACAAATAGCAGAGGTTGTATGTCATGATATCTTTACAAATCATGTTAACTGTTGACGAAATGTAAGAAAACATGTTATATCAGTTAGCAGGCCATGCTGGCAAAAATATCACAGGAGTCACCTCGAGATCTGCAGAGGACCTCAGGGCTTCAGGTTTCAAGAAGAGAGAGACCTGGCTGCATGTAGCTGCTGGAGCCATGACCTCTGCAGTAGGCTATCAAAATGACTGATCTGTCCCTCCATTTGAAGTCTGGGCAGATCAATATTTAACCAATATTCATTCATCACTCAATGCTCACTCAAACCGGCCTGACGTGATGGACGAAACATGAGATAACAAATGATGCCGTCAGATGCTCCATACAACTGGGAATCACATGAAATCGCATCAGGATTCTTTGAGCAAAGATAGCAGAGCTGGAGCAGACAGGAACAAGTGATCAACATGAATGTACGCTCCCGCAACATTAATAAGTTCAAGAACCTGAAATTTACACATTCTGGCTGAGGGAACTTGATAGCTTAATCTTCTATGCCAGATAGAGCTAAAACAATTAGTTGGTTAACTGGTTGCAGTTTGGGTTTTGGACGTCTGGTCAGACAAAACAAGCAATTTTCATCATCTTCATCAATCAGTAATGAAAATAACTGTTGCAGCCATAGTGGCACATTGTTCTGGCACACCCTACGTACACACATTTGCTGCTTAAATGTGCCGCAAACAACAAGTAACAACATTCAACCATCACTGGATTTCAGTGAAATTTCAAAAACATGTTGAGTTTCATGATGAAGTCGGGGTAAAACCTGAGGCATTTACCAGGCTGAGGGGGTCTAGCGAAATGATGCTCTTGAGTTGCATTATGTAGGATCAAGCCATTTTTGGAACTTGACTCAGTACTCTGAAACGTGACCGCTGTACTTCGACTTTTTACCTTGTGATTGCCATGACAAAAGATTAACTAGTTGTTTTCAGTCTGAACGTCCATTAAAAATCAGGATATCTCAGCCTCTGCTGCTTTGATTTCAACCATTCTTACCTCGGTCTCTTCTGAACCCCCCCAACTTTATGAAAGTGCAATACCAAATTGGTGGAGTACCCCTTTAAGCTGCAAATATCTGCATGTAGGGCCAATGTCATCATTAAGGCATTAATGCCAAGGTTCATAAGCAGCTTACCAGTATCAAGATACACTGTAAGCATGAATCAGGTTTTAGAGGGGGGCTGGGGGTCTAAATGGGCTCCTTCCTCATTGGGGCAAAGACAGAACCGCCGGTGGGGTCGAGGTTGGGGGGAGTTGGCGTCTAACTGGGCCCCTGAATTCCCTCATCTGACCCAGCGAGGCTCGGTTTGCGGCCCAACCTTGAGGGTGTTCTGCCAGCACCAGCTGTGGGATATTTACAGTCTGTTGCCGCATGTTCCCGGGCAACCATTGGACACGGCTCCCGCCACACTCAGCCTTCAGTCACCCAGCATGCATCTTCACTATATCAACAAAACCCTATGGCTGATTTTGTGGTAGAAGCATCAGCAGGTGGAGTGAAGTGGGGGAATTGTGACAAATAGTGGAGGAGGGGAAGGAGATGGAGGAGGGAGCTGCTGGCCTTATATCTGAAGCCTGGCTTGGGACTGTGATTGTGCCTGTGCATCGCTGCCAACCCTGGCAGTGGAATATGATCTCCCCTTCCCCCTCCTCCTCTTAACCAATCATGGGCGAGTCTTTGGAGAGGTGGGGGAGAGAGATGCAGTGCAAGGGCAGCACTTCTGAGGTGGTGGTGGAGGTGGTTTGGGGGATGGGATGGGATGGGAGGGGCAGTGAAGAGACCTGTGCCTCTCGGCTCGTGAATCACGCCCACGTTGCCAGGCCGCTGTCAATACCGCAGTCTACCCAAGCACGTATACACACTCAAACACATACATAAAAACAAACAACCACACACAAAGAAAAACACACACCCACGCGTTTAACACAGGGCGCCCCAACTGTCACTGATCTACTGTTTATGCTCATAGCCTCTGGCATGAATACGGCAAAAATACCATGATAATACCCATAATACGCCCATGCCCGCACATTTGAGTAAACACTGACACACAAAGATGCCTTTTGTCCAGCAGCTCAGAAAACATGTGGAGCAAAGAGGACGTGTTGGCAGGTCACACAGTACTTTTAGTATGTTTTGTTGTAGACTGTGAGACTTGCCACTGTCGCTGTGTCACCGGCGTGGACTATGCAGTTTGACCTGTCAGGTTACATCACCGCTAAAGGTAGACGCACTTAACAGAGGCACACCCATCCCTGAAAGGTGTGAGATGATTTTTCTGTTTACAAGTTATTATTGGTACGAAAGCAGTTCACCTGCCAAGGGTTCAGGAACTGATTTAAACCGGGGAAACCCATGCTAAAAAAATGTCTAAACTAATAGTACTGTAATAAAATAAGCTTTGGAGAAATGCATCAGGTGAGCTCATTAGGGCTGTAACCAATATCATTTACCATTAATTTTTGATTAATCATTTAGTGTATAAAATGTCAAAAATGATCATCACAAGTTGATGTCACCAAATTGTTTGCTTTGTCCCTTCCAAGCAGCCATTGGTTCCTATTCATTTCAGTACAGTACAAAATCTATCAGTGCACTTGCAACTTGCTTCAGTTGTTTAATCCACCAGAGTAGGGCTGCAACTAATGATTACTGCCATTACAGATTAATCTGTCGCTGTTTCAATTAATCGGTTGTTTTGTTTATAAAATGTGATAAAATAGAGAAAAATGTCCATCACAAGTTCGCAGAGCCTTGTTTTGTTCGACCAACAGTCCAAAACCCAAAGAGAGAGAAGCAGCAAATCCTCACATTTAAGAAGGTGGAACTGATGAAGGTTTGGTATTTTTGCTTGATAAATGACTTCAGCAATTATCAAAATTGTTTATGTTGTTGATTTACTCATCTTTTCAGCAGAGAAAGAGTGAGAGAGAGTACTTCAAGAGTGAAATATAAAGCAGAAAGACCAGAGAGAAAACAAAATGCTACTGAAGACTGAGTATCTCCTTTGGATTGCCACTTAATTCCATTCCATTAATCCCAAGTGCTCAATGTGCATCGTTTTTATAGAAAAAGCTTAGAAATATCAGAATCCAGTGGAGGTCAGGTTGATTTTTTTAACGTGCATGCACGGCTGTTGGTTCTTGAGGGTGGCCTTGTGTTTTGACAGAATGTCTTGAAAAAGGCCACAGGTTCGATCCCAGCAACAGCTGCTTGTCCTGCCGCAGTGTAGAGCAGAAACTAGTGACTATTCTCAAAAATGATTAAGCTACTGATTAATGAAATGAAATGTTCCCACAGCCCAAAATGATGTTGCGTTGAGAAAACCAACTCCATTAATCGTCCATTGCCCAGTCAACCCATGTAGTGCTGAAACGATTAGTCATTTCACAGAAAAGTACTAACACTTTTGATCATTGTTAATAATTGTTTAAGCTACTTACAGAGCAAAATACCAATCAGTCTCTGGTTGCAACTTCTCAAATATGAGGACTTGCTGTTTTTCTCAATTGTAAAATGAATATCTTTGGGGTTGTTAGGACAAAACATGACATTTGATGATGCTCCCTCAGGCTCTGGGAATTTGTGGTGAGCCCTTTTCACTATTTTCTTACATTTTATAAACTAAACGATTAGATGACAAATAAAAAAAAAAATAATAATTAATAATGAAAATAATCCTTAGTTGCAGCCCCAAACTAATCAATTAACTGACTAATAGTTCTACCTCTGTACTCATCAATTTACTGTATTTAATAAAGTTATTATTTATGAAGAACTACTGATTACTTAGGCCCTTGTTTGTCTTCCAGATCAGATCATGTAAAATGTAACACTATCTTTTCAATCAGGACAAATGGAATATACCTCGAGATGTAAAGTGAGCTTTCTAAGAGGGTTTACAGGTTTCCTCCCTCCTCCGTCACAGGCTTTCCCATTGTCTTGAATCTGCTATGGTGCAACAACAAAAGGTCTGTCACAGAGAAGAATGCCCTCTAGACAAAACATTGATGACATCAATGTGACACTCGAGGACAGAGGGCGTGCACGCCGGCGTCAGCATGCGTACGAAGGTTTGCCATCACCAGTCGAATACGCTCTCATCAACGAGGCTTCCCACAAGTCAGCTGACTAACACTTAAAATAGCCGTTTATCACAAGTACTATCAGGTTTATTTTCATGAATGCAGGTGAGTGGGAGGAGGAATGCTGTTGTTTTAGGCACAGTAATACCTGCTTAAGTGTTTTGTGAGATTTATCCGTCATTAAATATGAAGTGTGGGCACTGCAAGTATGCTGAAGGCACTCAATAATAATAAACACAACTGCAGATAGTCAGGCACACACACACACACACACTGCTGCTTTGAGAAGTGAGCTGCAATCCTGTCAACAGATTAACTCTCCCTGAAGAAAACAGGTCTTTTGCTGGGACACAGAATAAACCGACTGTCACGATTGTTTATATGTGTGGTCACTTAGAAGCACGAGGTCCCTCAGCTCCGACAGGCATCTTTCAATCAGGCCACAGGAGAGCGAGCCAGGTCAGCTTTGTTGTCAAGATACTCTTCAAAACAAGTGTCGAGCAGCTGCTTGGAGCCCCGCGAGTCCATGCACTCCTCTTCTGAGCGGTTCAAATGAGGCAGGCAACGAGGCAAGTCAGTAAACTTGTAGAAACGGGCACATATAACAATATCACAAACATGCTGAGGGATTTACTCGCCTCAGAAAAAGATATTTTCTGTCACCAACTCAAAATGAAATGCTGGTGAGCAGACAGCAGCATTGTGCCACTCAGAAGATTCATCTAAGCATTTCTCACTTATCTGTAGTATGTGAGAGTGATCCTTTACAGTTCTGAAAGTTGTTACAGAGGATACAGAGGCAGACAGACCATTTTATGTAAGAAAATTAAGATAAGGCTGCTATCTCCTGAGCTTTAAAAGAATACCTCTAGGCTACTGAACAGTGATAAACAACTTCCTGCTATTTACCGTCTGTTTGACCGACTTGGCTTTGAAGATATAAGCAGAACAGACAACAAGGTCAAAGAAAACCATCAACTACATACCCTAAAAGCATTATATGTGTGTACTTTTGAAGTACACAACATGGTTTAAACAGGTGTCAAGGGCACGAGGATCATGAAACTCACCCGACACACAAAGGCTGTGTAAGCCTTCAATACAAGAAAGAAAAGGAACAGGTGTAATGTTATGAGCTGCACGACAACACAAGCCATCAACCATAAATCCTCACAACAGACCCCCTCCGCTCTCGATCCCCCCTCAGCAGATTCCGAGGCTGGGGAAGGTGTCAGCTCGGCGGCTGATGATGGAGAACAGGCCACACAGCAAGTCACCTCGCACTCCTCGCTATCTACCTCGTAAAGTCCTCAGAGGCGCCAGAAGTGCACCCCACCAATGGCTTCCCGGACTGATTAGAAAGCTCACAACATTTCTGAGACCGTCTCTTGCACTTCAGCTTTTAATCAAGCATGTGAAAGTTGACAAATGTTAGTTTTTGCCAGAGGAGAAGTAACACTTAAACACATCCATCAAGAATGACATTTTCTCTTGAAGTAATTATGATTTTAAGCAAAGCAGCGTTCATGTCAATTCAAACCAATTACTTCAGAGGAAACACACACACACACACACACACACACACACACGCACTTAGAGCTGCAATGTCTCGATTGGTCGCTCTTACCGTCAAAGATTAAAGATGCCAAAAGGCGGTATGGAAGTGCTCTGACACAAACAGAAAAAAAAAAAAAAACTATCTGGATTGAGGCCAGTTAATTTTAAAAAGAGCTCCAAGTACGAGATAGTCCAAATCAAAGACCACAGAGGGATACAGTCCTGAAGAGAAAGAGGGTCCAACTCAGAGCAGCACATGCGCCATCGACTGCTGAAGTGACAACTGCTGGTGGAACGCCTCATTCTAGACGCCCCAAATTACCCTTCTCACTGGACGACCCCACACACACACACACACACACACCCCGCACGCTGTTGCCGCTTCTTGTCACCCCCCCAGTACACTCATCTCCCTCCTCCCCACCCACAAACCCCTCCCAGGTCACCCTTTGCCCTAATATGCCTTCAGCAACTGCCACCAATTCATCAGTGTCTGTGCTGGCAATTGAGGTGCTTGTTGTTCGGCTCTTTAAAAGGAACGTTCCAGTCATGTACATGTATTTAGGGCTGCAACTAACACTTATTTCCATCATCGATTATCATGATGATCATCATTTTTTTCAATTAATCGATAATATATATATACACATATATATACACATACATACATACACATATAGCATATAAGATGTCTTAAAATGGTCAAAAACATCTATAAAACATTTACAGAGTCCAAGGTGACATCTTTACATTGTTAGTCTTGTTTCAACCACAGTATAAAAAAATGAAATATTATATTTCAAAGTATATGAAACAGCAAAAGATCAAATTTACACACCCTGGAGAAGCTGCAACCAGCATTTTTACTCAACAGAAGTCTTCAACTATTAAAATTGTTGCCGATTAATTTTCTATTTATTAATTGACCAATCTATTAATCATTTTTACATCAGCTTTTCATCACAGCGAGCTGCATCCATGGTTTTTATTCAATTCCATACAGTAAAAAAATCCATTAGCTGACTTTCTTGAGTCACGTGTTATCAGAATCAGAAATACTTTATTGATCCCCGAGGAGAAACTCTTTTGTTACAGCAGCTCGCTGTCACGTCAGTGCACACAGGAATAGAAGTACTAGCAAAAAATATAATACACTATAATACAGGTCAGATAAATTAAGTACCAAGTGGGTATAAGTATAAAATAAGTGTGAAGTGCAAAGTGGGTTTACCGGTTGATGATAATAATAAATCATCATCAATTACAGGGAACAAGTCTGTATTAGTTTTTGTCAAAGTGAAATTGTTATGAGGCAATTAAATGCAGACCTTTCTCATCAATCTGCACTTCTGCACTGAATTACCACAAAACAATAGTGTAACATTACAAATTTGATACAAAATTAATATAAGCTTGATGTTCACCCTGTTTTAGAGATGAAATGATCAGTTGATTAATCAATGAGAAAATTAATTGGCAACAATTTTGATTATATATTACTCGTTTTAAGTCATTTATCGAGCAAAAATAAAAAACATTTTCTGGTTCCAGCTTCTGAAATGTGAGGATTTGCCGCTTTTCTTTGTTTTATAGTGAACTGAATATCCTTGGGCTTTGGACTGTTGATTGGACAAAGCAGGACATCTAAAAAAAGGTGCCACCTTGGGCTCTGACACATTGTGATGGGCATTTTTCAAAATCTTTTTTGAAAATTTTATAAATAAAACGACTGATTATTCAAAAAAACATTATCGACAGAACAATCTATAATGACAATAATCATTAGTTGCAGCCCTACTCTTGGGGATTACACAATTTAAAGGGACAGTGCACCCTAAAATCAAAGATACATATTTTTCCTCTCACCTGTAGTGCTATTCATCCATCTAGATTGTTTTGGTGTGAGTTGCCGAGTTTTGGAGATATCGGCCGTAGAGACGTCATTTTTTTAATATAATGGGTCTACATGGCACTCGGCTTGTGGTGCTCAAAGTGCTAAAAAAAATAATAAAAAAATACATTTGAAAAACTAAACAGCAACGTCTCTTTCCAGAAATCACGACCCGGTTACTCAAGATAATCCACAGACCTTGTTGTGAGAAGTTTCATGTAGGAACTACTGGTAGAAAGAAAATAGTTCCTACATGAAACTGCTCACAACGAATCTGTGGATTATCTTGAGTAACCGGGTCGTGATTTCTGGAAAGAGACGTTGCTGTTTAGTTTTTTAAAAGTATTTTTTGGCGCTTTGAGCTCCACAAGTCAAGTGCCATGTAGTCCCATTATATTCAAAATCTAGACATCTCTACGGCCGATATCTCCAAAACTCTGCAACTCACACCAAAACAATCTAGGTTGGATAAACAGCGCTACAGGTAAGAGGAAAAATATGTATTTTTGATTTTGGGGTGAACTGTGCCTTTAAGCGGGTTTCAAGTGTGTACTGACTACTGTATACTATACAGTAAGTAGATGAATGGAAACTAACGGCTGCCTGATCAGACAAACTGTACAAATACATACAAACTGTACGGCATTCCTTTGAAAATGGTCAACAAAAATGTAGTGAGTACACGATGAGGAGCCAAAGCTTGCAAACACTAGTCTGTGTGTGTGTGTGTGTGTGTGTGTGTGTCACTAGCTGTCTAGCTAAGTGTGTCAGATCCTTGTTGCACACCAATCTGTCCCTCGTGCACATGTGTGTGTACATCCTCCATTTGGATCATGAGCTGCTGGCAGTGGGACGGCAGCTGCCTACATACCTTTTGCTGCACTGGACCCTTCAAGGCCCCCCCACCCCCGAAATCTATACACACACACACACACACACGCACAGCACCACCACACACATATACACTTGCATGCTCAGCTGTCGGAGAGTTCAACACACCGATAATGTCTCGTGCCACTCAGCCCAAACTCTCTACACTCGATTCTAAAATGACTCCTCTGCTGTCAAACTTCTCCGCTTGCACCGCCACATCTCCCCTCCTTGTTAGCTCTGATGAAGCCCGCCGCTGACGGCCATGATCTGACGCTTTGTCCAAAGCTGTGGAAATCAAATCCTCACAGAACTGAACTTGGTGAGATACAGTTAGATGACCGCAGAGAGGACTGTAAAAGGAGAGATTTGCCGTCTGTGACCATTTGCGACAGTGGCTCCGCTTCCCAAGGAATGAATCTCAGCCTCTGCCCTTTCCTGACCTTGAAATCTCAGAGGGGGCCTGGAGGGTGTGGGAAATGGGAGACCAGGAGTCTGCTAAACAGTTGTGTCATTGAGTTTCCCCACAATACAGCAAATGTATGGATGCAGGCACGCCTTTGCCCAGAGCCCAACGGGTTAAACAAGGGGCAAAAATTCCAAGGACCAACTCCGTCCTGAAGCAGTAGCTTATATGGATAAATCTGAGAGGAGAGGCCAGAAAAAATGAACTCCCTTTGTCTATCAGGAGCAGGAAATCTGCCCATGGATGGGAAAAATATACACCACCACTAAACACAACAATCCTAATGTCACAGCACTGAGGACACAATTACTTCCACAACAAACACAAGTGCTCAGTAATGGCCTTATCTCGCTACCCCTTTTCCAGGTTTTTCCCCCGCTTGCCATCCACATTTGTCGTCCATGTGCACGGCTGCCTGGGGGCCCTCCATGTTAAACACAGGGTGTTGGCCCGAAGCCTAAAATGGGGATCTATGAGCCTACCTCCGCTCTTCCTGAGACAAACGCGAGCGTTGGCCAAGACTGTGTGGTGCTGGTTACATGTGGTGGGGATCCGGCACTGAGGAGAGGTGGGGGAGGCACAAACACTGAGAGAAAGGATATCTATTCTCTCTCCTGTAACAGAGCTGTGAGAGGAAGCAGCTTTTTTGCCCTGAGGCAAGTGTATTTATGTTGAAAGGAAACACAAAAGCGTATAAGCTACAGCTCTCGCAATGATAAACATCCATCCATGTAGCTGCAAATACTTGGGAACAGTGGTAGAAAAGGCAAAAAGATTTGTTTTTGGGTTTTTGTTCCATGTGAAAGGTGTGCCACCTGAGTGATGTGCCATCACAAAGAAAAACTCAAGAGGTTTTGTTGAAGACAAGCTTATTTGGTACTTTGTCTTTGTACCAAATGACTAATAGGTTTGTGAATAAACATGATATGCTTTCAAGGGTTTGACAGTGAATACCCTGATTATGCAAATCTGCTTCCCTCCCGAGGACGGGGTAAAGTAAAAAAATGACAAAGCTTTTCTCTGGTGTGGCTCTACTGTGAGCTCTTCTCTTCAGCGACCTACATTATTGAGGAATACTCCACAGTTTTGTCACACAGTTGACAAATCTCGCAGCATAATACAGCTCACAAGATGAACATTTTCAAGAGAAAATACACATCCACACATCTATCTACACTCCACATTATCTGTGCCAGCATCCAGATCAAACCTGAGCCCTGAAACAAGCGCTTAAACCTGCCCAGGCATCTCGTTAGTCAACACTTTCACGCATACATGAACAGTGATACAATGAATGTTTTACTTGCACTTCATGTTGTCTAGTGATTTTAAACCATGCAGAAGGTTTTCAGTCCTCTGTGACAACAGCTGTCCCAAAGCCTCTTAAGTGGATCAAACCAATTCACTGTCCATTTCACCCATTGACTTCCATGTAAGTCTGCACCATCAAAAACGACATTGTGATCTTTTTATCAACAAAGGGATTACTGCAGTGTCTTAAAGCATGGTGGGCCAACTCCGCAGAAATAAAGACCACCTACTATGACAATATCATAAAGAATTATTACACCTTAATGAAATAAAACAGGTCAGAGAAAACGAGCAGAGGTGCAATTTGACACAGCAAATACCATATACTTAAGGAGTGTGGCTGAAGTTTAGGCCATCGTCTACAAACTAAACTGATCATGAGACGAAACGGTGTGTCGTGTCATGATGCAGGTATCTTACCTTCTCGGCTAAATTGGAAAAAGAATCAAAGCATAGATTGTGTCATATTCTGCACAGCCCTTTGGGTCAAACTTGTGATTTTGGGTATAAAAATGTTTAAATAGTAAGATCCTTAACTTCCCTGAAATCCTGTAAGGTGATATCAGTAAACTGCATTCAGTCCCGGCTGGCTTTTCTACCAAAAAGGGTCAGGCAGCAAATAGATCTAATGCTCGCAAGGAGCGAGCAGGACAAGGCTGCTGTTGTTTTTAGGACACAGTTTGCATGTCATGCTTTTAGTTTCTATTCATCATCACCACCAATCGGAAGGTCAGCGGTTCGATCCCAGCTTCCACCAGCCCACGTGTCGAAGTGTCCTTGGGCAAGACGTTGAACCCAAAATTGCTCCCGAGGGCTGTACCCTCGGTGTGTGAATGAGTTAGTTCCTTTGAACTGATGAGCAGTTGGCACCTGCCATCAGTATATGTAATGTGACAGCGCTTTGAGGCTCTATACAAGTACAGTCCTTTTTTTATTTTTATTATAGAAAAGTGTCCATATCTGACATTAACATCTAATTTGGGCAAATAAAGCAAATCCACAGCCTCTCATTAGTGAAGATGGGATGCTCTTGTTTGTTGTAGCCACATTTGATGATTTAGGCTGATAAGACAAATTTGTTTTTCCACAAAAGCCATTAAATGTTCTAATGTTCACAGAATAGACCCGTAGCTGTAACACAATACTGTAAATGACTAAATTCACAGTTCCCTGTGTATGGTTTTTGTACCAATTAACAGTCATAAAATCCATGGAAATATGCTTTGTTAAATAAGCTTATAACACTTGTTTAAACTAATGAGGAAGATCTGATGTAACATGACCTGCTTAAGAAGACTGAGATTGCACCAGAATGCCTTTATGTTTTATACAACAGTACTGGCCAGTATCCGGCCTGGCTCTCTCAATCCGGGGAAATTTGGTATCTCCCAGCCCCAGGAGCTGTCACAGCTAAAGGTTAAAAAGGTCAAGAGCAGCAAGACGAGCCCTAACAGACGCAGCAACCTGTTCCCTTCAACTTCACTCAGCTGCCACCACAAAGGCTCCAACCCCCCCTAAAGCCTGCCTCTGCAGCTCCAAGCCACACAGGAACAGTTTCAGGGACAAATTATTCACTTTGAGGTGCACTTTAACAGCTTTTTGGGCTAAATCCTTGTCTCACATGTGCCCACATACTCATTTAAGCTGTTCTACTATTCCTTTACTTTAAGATTAAAAGGTTGTTTCAAGGTGAAATCGATAAATTCTCATTGATTTCTCTATTTCATACTAAGAAAAACAAATCTCTTTATCTCTTCTAAACTTTATACATGTCTCCCTGTGTACAGTACACTATTTAAATGTGTTAAGTGTAGTAGTAAGCTTTTTCTGTCTCCCTGCCAAGCGACTTAAGGGAAACAGGACCTGCCTAATTAATGTTCTATGCTTGTTGCTATATTATATTTTAATCTACCAAGTAAATTAAAGCCATAAATCACTCAACACCTGTGACTCCCACGCCAACATGACCGACTGGAGAGTGGAGAGACGGCAGACGTTTAGCTTACGCCCAGAAAAATAAAAGCAGACGTCTGGAATTAAAGATTCATCGATGTTAATGTCAAAGAGCTGTTTGGATTGAGAGGTTTTGTGGAGGAAAAATTCTCTTTTAAATTGTCATTCTTGTTTGGAATGCTATTGGAAAAATCATTCCATGGCCAAAGCCAATTCTTATTCCTCTGAATATAAACAGCCTCTGCAAGTTTGTTGGAGCTAAATACTACAAGCCGAGAAAGGTAGTGTGCTTACTGAAAGACTTGCATTGGACTGGTGAAGTGTTTGTAGTGTTACAATCCTATTTGCCAAACGCAGAGAGGATTATTTCATGACCCTGTGTTACAGGGACTGGGTATCGAACCTCAGACTGGAATGTGCTCAAATCAAGTACCTGAAGCTGGCATCGAAAGTCTGGTTAGATTTCTAGAATTAATTACTTATTCTTTGATCAGATAGTTCCTGATTTAACATCTCATATTTTTTCTGCGATACAAACAAGTCTGGTGTTGTGCTCACTGACGGCTGTTTTCCGCCGAAGCGAAAGAGTCAGAGCAGGCGGGGTTAAGAGTGGGTACATCATCTTCCCACATAGGTAGCTAGCTACATTGAAAATATACTAGAAAAATGATGACAAGTGTGGATGAGGTCAATGCAGCTGTACAAGTTGTTGTAGGTCAAATTACAGAAATAACAATTCTCAAATTGATGTATTTCTACAAAGTTAATTGCTCCTAGCAACCACTGCCACAGTTTCGTCTGCAGTGGCAAGATGGATATGTCACTTGCAAATGATTGGTTAGGGCAATAATAAACCTCCCTCCCAACAACAAATCGGCTTACATGAAGACAATGTCAGGATGAATGAATGATGTGAAATGTCTGATTATCAGGTGATCAAAAGTTAAGACTTTTATTTTATTTAGGCAAAGTTCTTGCACGGCTGCTTGTGACAACCTTTTACATTTGAGAACTTTGGCTTACAAAAGTCCCTTAGGATTGCGTTTCCATTATAAAGGAGTCGTGCGGGTATTATACTTGTGCAGGATAATTAATTAGGCCTATCCTTCAGGACTTTTGCTCAATGAAATCAACATGCCGATATTCCTGAAAGTATAGTTTGGTACCATATCGGCTACATATCACAGGCAAAAAGAGGAGCTGTTTTCAAAATGTCATTCATTTTAAAGTTTGTTTGTCTTCAGTTTAACCCTCTGTTAGGTTCATTTTACAAGTGAAAGTCAACTGACAAAGCAGATGCTCTGTTGCTACGGTTACCCGCAGTTTTATATACTGTGAGCTCTGATTTAGAACAGTGCTTAATCTGTTGACTGGAACTATGTTTGAGGTGTCCTGTTACATCAGGAACCCCCGTGGAGTCCCTCGATATATCTGAGGGGTCACAAGATGATTTAAGGGATAAGACAGGTAAAAATATACTTCTGTTGCACAAAATGACGCTTTTTTCTTTCTGACTTTTACCTCCTCAACTTTCTAAAACATCTTCAAATGAAACAAAGTAAAAATAACTCTTTGGTTGCTCATAACTCATGTTTTGAGTGGGCCATAACCATGAAGGGTCACGAATAGACATTGCTTCATTTTAAGGGCTCACCAGCCAAACAGGTTGGACACCTGACAGTCAATCAGAAATTAGTATATTTTCCATGACCATGATATAAAATGAAACACTTGGTCATTTCATTAATAATTAATAAAGAAGTAGTCGACTGACAGAAAGTTTATCAGCAACTATATTTATAATCCATTAATCTTTTTAGTCATTTTTCAAGCAAAAATGATAGTAAATTGAGTATCTTTGGGTTTTGGACTGTTGGTCAGATAAAAAAATCTGAATCCTTAGGATCTGGGAAATTATAATGAGCATTTCCCACATATATTTTGACAAAGCGATTATCGAGAAAATAATCGGCAGGTTAATTGATAATGAAAATAATCATTAGTTGCAGCCCTAGTGTAAAATAATATAAAGAAGAGGAAGAATGACTGGAAATTAGCTGATAATAGTCTGGCTCATTACAGCAGACTACAAAAGGTCAGAACCAAACAGCTGAAAACACGAAAGCCACATCAAAGAGTCCACCAAGTTTCCAACTGAATCACAGTCTGTTTAACTTGTTGACAAAGGTGGTGCAACGATCCAAATGTGGAACTATTTTCCTCGCCAAATTTGCAAAAGTTGCTGCCAAGATGTCCAGCTGTTTTTTCTTGTTTCCAGATCTAGGCTTTTTAACCAACCAAAAAGTATTGAAAGCTGGCCCTAAATACTTTTGTTTTCTTATGCTTTGATTAGATATTTCCTGATTTAAATCATGACTTTGCTCATTTTTGACTGCATTTAATTTCGGCAATTCTTTTGTACAGCTGCTTTGTGTTACAACAACATTAAACACAGATGCATTTTCGGGTTTCGTAGATTAACTCAAAAGGTACAGAGACTCAGATTTCGTATTGCCAATGGCATTGCGAAATTTCAAAAAAGGACAACCTGTCCTCATCATACTCTGAAGATATTATATATTTTTTTTTAAGTCTGGAGCGTGAGTTTTCAAAACTTAGCAGTGTGGCACAGGCTATACTGTATGAGCAGGAAAGAGGCAAGGCAAGCCCAGACCGCCATGGTGCTCAACGCACGCACGAGGCGCTGTGTTTTGCACAAACAATTCCCCAAAGTCGTTTGATGTGCAATGGGGCGTTGAGGGCCACACAGAGCCAGCCCTCCTCCCCTAACCTCCACGAGCTCCCTGACATTGACTAACACACACCCTCACACACACACACACACACACACACACACACACTTCTCCTCAGAAACAGCTGACGTTTTAACAGGCTTACAACAGCTGACAGGCTACAGGTGGGCAGAGTGGACCCTTCATAAGTCCTCCACCCCCCTTCCTCCTTTTAGTGCCTGGCTCATAATTCCCCTCAGCAATCCACACACACACACACACACACACACACACACACACACACCTGTTGTGACTCCAGAGGAATTGTCCCCTGTGAAAAGCCTTCCTTCATACAGTATCACCCACCTACTCACACACACACTCTCTCTCCCCATCAGTGCATTAAAACAGGGCTTTATGACCCTCCAGCAAGTGTTGGAGTGGCTTGGGAGTGCGTATGCTGTGTCCGACTGTAACAACAGCTGCTACCATAGACCAGAACTACGGGCTAAAAGCACTAAGCTCCTTTGCTTTGCTTCACTGAAGCCGGTGCCGGCATTACGGTGAGGAGAAAAACCACGCTGTCATGTTAATCCATAATCATTTTAACCCACAATACCCAGGTTTTCACTTCAATCACCACTGCGTACAATCACAATGACAGTTTGACCATATGATGTGGATCTTATAATCCCGAGGTCACACTTGAGTCAGGAAATAATCTACTTCAAAGTCGACTCAATTTATTATCACAGGGTATTAATGTTTCCTCGATTGTTGAGAATGAAACTTTTTGGCGTTCAGATTCTGCAGCAACACGGCGAGATGCTTCCTTTGATGGAGACTGAAAGGCTCCTCCTCAGGAACATTCTCCGAACGCTTTTGTCAGTCAAAGCGAAGTGAATTGTGGTGGAGCGCAGACGGGATATTTAGGACAACGAGCATCGGTTTGTAAAAAGGAGCAAAGCTGCAAAGAAGAGAGGGGATTTGAAAGCACAGCATTTCTTTGGATTGGATGAGAAAACCATGGGGTGAGAGGAGAAAAAAACACATCTTTGGATTATGTATTCTTGCTGGGTGTGCAAAACAGAGCAAGAAAGAAGTTTCAATAACTTCTAGTGCAGACTTTTTAACCACCAAATCTGTTTCTTCTCTCCTCTCATCATTCACAGGGTACCACTAACGTACTGCCTACTGTGACAAAGAAAATTATTCATTTACATTTTGTAGTGTAAATCAATAGGCAGAACACGCAGGGCAAGTTTTTTTCAGAAGTATAGCTAAAAGCGTAGAGCTCAGGTACAACACTGCTCGAGTTAGTGTAACTCTTCCTAAAGCAAGGCATTAAATGGTACAAACATTACGAGGTCACTAAAGCTATTGATGCTTGTTTCCCTGGTGCTGTAGACATGGACATATCATCTATCAAGATCAAGATATATGTCACACAGGAGGTGGAGAGTAACAATAACATGAACACCAGTACAAAACAATACAACCAAACGGCTTTACAATGAATACAACCTTAGTAAACCTGAGGATTAATACTGTGTAGGCGGGGTTTTGATTCATCACTAAGGGGAATGTTTGAGGCTGTATTTTGCAAGAAGTCCTCCAAATTAAACAACAATATACAATGTTTATAAGTGCCCTCCACAAAGCCACAAATAACTTTCTGGAAAGCAGTTACAAGTGTTTTCTGATCTGACGCCCCTATTGGCAGGATGCCATTTTTCTGTGCCAAAACAGCTAACTAACGAACCCGGGTTTGTTACTTGCTAGGAGCATTTTGAGCCAGCATGATACTCTTCTAACACACAATTTGAACCATTCATGAGTTAAAGTGGAGCCTATTTATTTTGCGATAAAAACTTTGTGCAACGCAAAGTGCAATGTCTGCTGTAACTGTAGGTCAAGAAAACAATAATTCATTTTAAAAGTTAGACAGACCTGCCTTCCAACCAGAGACTGTCCACACAAGAAGAAAAAAACAGCATTGGGTTGTTCAAACACTTAAAACAACATGTGTTTCCATTTTTCTGACACTGTTTTAGCGCTGCAACCAAGCCTGTGACTAGGGATGCCTCGAGCTCTTTGAGCCACCAATACCAGTCATTATAATTAAATTGATCAGAATCAGAAATTGCTAATTTTTTTAAATTCTGACGCGTCACCATCTCTCCTTTCTTCCTCGCCGTGATGAGCCCGTTACAGAACATTAAATATGCCAGGGAAGTGTAGATTTAATCCAGCATGGCTGGAAATGGATCTTTATAGCGCTTGGCTTTTGACTCCTCTGTTTTACACCAACTGCTGACTCCTCTCTCCTCCTAACCGGCCGCAAGCGATGAACAACTGCTAGGCAAAAAACAAGGCTTACGTAGTCTGGTGCTGGCCATATTTGGCTCAGAAACTGACATCCATAGAAACGTTTGGTCTCAACTTGAACCGGAGTATCTGCAGATCAATTCCACACCCGATACGTTATGATCCACTATAGCTAGACACGATACGAGATGACAAAATAAAATAAAATAATCGCCATTATCGTTAGCTTCACCACCATCTTGACTAGAAGGGAGGCTCCCTTCTAGTCAAGATGGTGGTGAAGCTAACGATAATGGCTGTGTGTCGCTGCTCTGCGTCTGTGCGGTCACCATATTGGAGAGGTCAAGATCTCGATCAGTTTTCGCGATGGGTGACTTGAAAGCATCAATCCTGATCTCCCCGATCGCATATTTTTACTGAATATCGGCTGATAACGAACAGCGTCCGATCAATCTGGGCATCCCTACCTGTGACCTTGACACCAGACACTGCTGTTCAGATCCTTTCCTACCACCAGCCAATGTTGGTTTCTTTTAACCATACCTAACCATAACAAAGCAGATTTGGTTGCCTAAACCAAACCTTAACCATAGCAGTGGCAGATCAGAAAACTGTCATATGAAACAACGGTTGAGTTTGTTTTGGAAGGGACTGATAAACAATGTCCTCCTGCTGATAGGGCCGCCAGATCAGAAAACGCTCACGTTTTTGGAAATTCAATGATAAACAACCTATTTTGTTATTTAGTGCGGCGGACATGTTGTCAAATCACCAATAAATGCAGTTAAAACACTCTGTAAAGATCAGATGCTGTGTGGTTTTCTAATGTTCATACAAAATAAGTAAAGAACCCTGATGATGCTGATGAGTGCAGTGCAAAAACATTTTAACATATTCTTATCTAGTTTTCCCTCTGCTCTCGTTTTTCCCTCACACTCCTCTTTGCCTTTCTTGAGAAAGCGGGAGGACTCTTTCTCTCTGAGCCTGGTGGTGTTCCAGCTGTAATGTGATAACCAGTTCAATAACATAAACAACTGCCAGAATCCTCCAGAGGAAGGATGCAGAGAGAGAAAGAGCGAGCGTGTGTGTGTGTGTGTGTGTGTGTGTGTGTGTGTGTGTGTGTGCATCAGTGGGTGGATGTCTGTGTGCGTTTGGTTTTACATGGGAGCGTGTGTGGGCTGGAGAGCAGGAGAGGCCTGGGCGAGAGGTGAGGACGAGTCAGCCATTGAACACCATCAAATAAAACGTTATCTAATGCCTGCACTGACACGGCCTGCCACAAAACAAGTACACTCTCTATCGACTGAAAGCTCGGCTGTGCTTTTGCCCGCGAAAACACTGGATTTGTACATCAGAGCAGAGAAATGGATTTCAGCAGTGCTTTAAAGAGCCATCAGGGTATCTGCACACTTTCTGAGCACAAATTACACAACGTCTAAGACCTTTTTAATAGCTCCAAAAGAAAGAAAAATACTATTTCCGTGGCAAAAAGGGCTGAAGCAAAGATACTTCAGACTCAAATAAGAAAAAAAAATAAATAAAAATTTTGAGTTATAAAATAAAAAGACAGAACAGAAAAAGGAAGACATACAATATACAATCAGTCCATGTACCCCACGAGACAAAACTCCACTGGACATTTATGTAATTTGGTATTTGGGTATCAAATCTCAACACGTATTAAACAAACGAAATATACCATGTTAATTAGTGAGCTTTAGAGGTCCTGGTGGGTGCTGATTTTTTACTTTTGGACAGAGCCACGCTAGCCATTTCCCCTGATTCCAATCTTTGTGCTATGCTAAGCTAAGCTAACTGGCTGCTGGCCCCAGCTTCATGTTTACAGTACAGTACAGTACAGAGAGGGTATCGATCCCCTCATCTAACTTTCGGCAAGAAAGAGCAACTTCAATTAATAGTCCAGGCTTTTATTTGCTTCAATCACTGAACTCAACCTGCCTATATCTGGGACAGGCCTTGAATTCCGTTAGCATAAAACTCTTGCTCAGCAAAGATGGCAAATACTATCAAATTGTTTATTTAAACTAGTGTGAATATTTAATTTTAATTATCAATTACGAACGATTCATTCAGATCTAGCTCCGATGCACAGAGAGAGAGAGATAATCAAGGAACGGACACATATTCGGACTTTATGACCGCTTCAAAAAGGTAATATTAGGGGAGTCACCACTTTTTTTCGTCACTCGTCTAACCTTTAACTTGCCACACCCAGCCAGTAAAATTATGATTTCCTTTAAATCATAATTTTGCTAATTCTAGTTTATATAGGCAAAGTTCTCGTAAGGCTGCTTTGTGTTAAGACAAAATTTAAGAGAGAAGAGAATTTGAGAAGTTTGGCTTGTTGAACATAAAAAAAGTAATGTATGCCAAATGAATCAGATTGGTTTTGGTACTGAAACTCAGGTATCAGTCGCAATATGGCCATTTCTATTCTATTTCTATATTTCTGATTTCTGATACCCAAGTTTCAAATGATACCCAGCCCTAGAATTTGGACTTTACAATGGCCTTATTCTACTGTATTATGCATTTGCATAGTAAAGCTTTGTAAAATTTTAATGAAATTCATGCTCAATAATACTCACACATGAACAGATATAGTGTGTGTGTTCATGCATGAACACACATTCACATGCCTGGAGTCATAGCAACATCACACAGACATACACAAACATAAGGAAGTGTGTGACTTTGGAAGCGTGGAAAGGGGATTTTTCTAGCTCCTCCTCCCTCTACTTCTTCTTTCCATGGAACCATTCCTAACTCTGGGTAATGACTATTCTACAACAGAGGAAGAACAAAAGCTGCTTCCCTCCTGTACCCCCCTCCCTCTACCTCTATACACTCTTTCTCCACGTTAGCTCGAGGCTAACTCAACGAGCCCTGCGCAGATGGTCCCATAACACCACCACAGCTGTGTGACCGTAAAGTGACGCCACGCTCCAGCGAGGAAGAGGTTGATATACATTCAGATATTCAAATGAGGCCGTAACCTCTCTGCTGCGCTCTGCTAGAAGTGGAAGAGAGGCGTGGGAGGAATTCGATGGGAGGCGGGACCAGAGAGAGAGAGAGAGAGTGTGTGTGTGTGTGTGTGTGTGGGGGGGGGGGCGACTAGATGACGATGAACAGCAAAAAAATGCCAGGACCTCAGATAAAAGAGAGGCAGGGTGAGGAAGTGAGGTGAGAAAGCAAGAGAGCGAGAGAGAGAGAGGGGGGGGAGAGAGAGGGGGAGTGCGAGAAGCCTGGGTGTAGTGTTTCAGCTCCTGGCTCTGCTGCTTGCTATTTCAGCTGTGCCTGAGCGCTGGCCAGCAGCCCCTGCTCTCACGCCATCGTAACCCCGTCAGTATGGTGGCACGGCACTTGGGCTGCGTTCACACTGAAAGTCTCCCAATTCTCATTTCCCCCTTCTCACACAGATCAGATTTTTCCTCCTCGGTGTGATTGGCAAAAAAAAAAAAAAAAAGCTGAGGTCACAGTTTTTTCCTCCAATTCCAATCTGGACCACATGGATCTGTAGCACCAGATCAGATCCTAATGAGACTTCTATCTGAATGCTCAAAAAGCACCGCGGTCACTAAGTTCATTTCACGTCATTCGTCTGAGATGATCGTCATAAGTTTGGCACCGGGGCAGCTTGACTGAGCCAACAAAGAGGAAACACGACAGGAAAGAAAGCCAAAAGGCGAGTTGGTTGGTATTTAGGCAGACGCCTCGACTTCGACAAAACCTGAAGGAATGTGGTGAAGCTAAAATCTAAATGTTTTGGAATTCAGGCAGAAAAATGCAAACAGTGAATCTTTGATTACTCATGTGTGTCTTTTTCAGCATCACTGGCAGTATTATGGGGTTACAACTCATAATAAATAAACTGTGATCTAAAACAAGTCCAATTTTAGCAGCAATTTAGAACCCATCATGAAGGCCAGCAGTGCGAGCATCCTTCACTTTCTGCATTTCTTCTGCCTCTGTCTGTGTAGCCAAAGGGTTGAAACTTTTGACACCCGCTGCATCAAAACGATACCTGGCCAAAGCAACTTACGGTATCAGTTACTATTCCAGTTTAGAGTCAGCAAAAGAGATTGTGAAACATTTCTGCCTCTGGAGGCAGAATGAGCTGTGTTTTCTGAATACTGAATGATGCATCAGAGGTAGAAACACTTTCCTAAAAACATATGTATGGCATTTCAGAGAAAACAAAACCTCTCCTCTATATTTCTTTTCTCTTGCAGCTTCCTCCGGTCTTGTAGGTGTGCAGTGCTCCTTGATCCTTGGCCCAACTTCTTGTTTATTTTGCTCACGTCTTCCTTTATAATCTTTTGCAACGCATTGTTCTCGGAGCTCCCTGGCAGCAATACCACATGGACCTCCAGTGAACCCTCAGTGTGCACAGTGGAGACTGCAGCTTCGGTGATTGGACAGAGAAGCTTTATTCCAAGCCGAATATAATGCAGTCGATTGCTGGCCGTTGTTGATTCTGATTCTCAATAATCCTCCTGGTTCGTACTGCTCTTACTGGAACTCTGGCAACGCCAGTAACCTTTGATTCCAGCTGTGTTATGAAATATTGAGTTTGGAGTTATGAAATGTTTCACACACGTGATGCAGCGATAACAAGGTCACTGCTATGACACTGATATCAAAACTAGAACAGGTTCTGTAGTTCTATCAAATATCAGTAGGACATTGTAGTAAGTATGAGAGCTTCAAGTCCTTTTGCTCAAGTCCCATGTTGGCAAGCATGTGCTCTGCTTCATTGCCCCTGAGCAAGACACTAAATCCCTCCGACCTCCAAGGTTATGTAAGGTTAGGTATGGATGAAGGTTTCCTTAGGCAAATCACTAAAGTCTCACACACTGTAAGTATTGTAGGTTGTGTATTTCGATCAGAAGAATATGAATATATATGATGGTTTAGGTATTGATATCAAATGTATGTATATGTGCGGTATATGTAGACATTAATAAACAGTATAAATACAACAAAAATTGTATTTATATTAGAGAAGTGGCTATTTCTGATTTCACTTTCAGTGCTGTTCATTTGGTTCATCACTTTTCTTCTTTTCACTCTCTTTTTAAAAGCTACAAGACTATTGAGAACGTAATGGAATTTTAAATAAAAGGCCGTATTGCTGAAGGTTGCCAGAAGCTGAACTAAATGGATTCAAATTGAATGTAAGTGGATTTTGACACCACGCCCCAGTCAAGGTCAAGCCAGGCCTGGTTTTTGAGCGGCACTGCAACCCTGACAGTGCTGTGACTCCCCGCTCAAGCTCCTGTTATTTAAGGTTAATCCTGCAAATTGTGTTGGGTTTAAGTTGCATTTAACCTACATAGATGCCGTAGGTTGTTACTTGATCCAGGACCACTGGTCTCTGATCCCACCACACACCCGATACAATGTCTATGTGGGCAGCTTTGCGTCAGATGACCTCTTTGGTTGATGGAGAGTATATTAAAAAAAGGGAAATACAACTTAATCTGGATAAAGTGCTTCAGCAAAACGGGTTGACGGCAAAAGGGACGAGAGTGAGATCACAGCACAGACACCCGGAGATGAAATGTAGTGAGAGGGCCAGAGTCCTACAGATTCCATAATCCCTGATCAAAATAAATGTTACGTGCATTCAATGTTTTCATTTGCTCATCTGTTTCTACCTCGTAGCCAAATTTTGGTCAGCACAGATTTCCATTTTGGAGCCAAAGCTGGTTAATTCCAGCAATTTCTTCCGAGGCGGACCGGATAAATTTAGTGCCCTGAACAGGATATTTTTAGCAAAAATCAACAACTGAGAAGGGATTTACCACACAGCATTTTTTTTTTTTATTTCCATTGAAATTGTATGTAACAGATCTTCATAGAATGATGCAGTGAACAGTGTGAACAGACCTGGTGAGCTGTGTGACTAATGTTGTTCAACAAACAAAATGGAAATTATTCCACAATTAAATCATCACTGAAATCAGAGTAGTATACTTTTTCAGTGCGGGTAGGAGTTTGGCATTTAGCTCAAGGACACGTAGCTTAGTTCGAACACTCAGATACAATCCTGTGACCTTTCAGAGTACAAGACTCTTTAAAGTCCAGGCCACCCTGCTGCCCTACTTCCCCAGGATCCATCATCTGAGGACAGAGCAGAGGAATTCTCTGCTGCTCTGTTTATCTGGGAGATGAATGGAAAGTCTGTGGTAAACCACAGAAGGTTGATTATAATTTAGGCCAGGGTGACAGACAGTCAGAGCAAACTCCAGCAAATGGGAATTTGGGATCCAACTTTCCTTTTAAGCTTGGAGGCTGTGTGGGGCACCCGCAGGCAAAAAGAAAGCCTAAAAACACCAGAAAGGCAAGATGCCGTGAGTTTTGGCTTTGGCACGCAGCCGCAACGAAATATTTAGCAAATTAAGTTACATATTTCTCTCTCGAGTTCTGTCTTGCTCTTTTTATACTAGTCAGGAACTTACAACATAACTTTATTTAGAAGTCAACCTGTCTCATGATGGCCAAAACTCAGCTCATGTTCGCTGCTAGTGGGTGAACAATCCAACGCTTCTGCGACTTCTGCTTCACAAGGAAGAGGAAGGATCAAAAGGTGACGGTGCTATGAACTGTTGGCCATGAAAAGCTAAAAATTCCCACCCCAAGTCCAAATATTGATACTACTGGAAGCTAGGGCTTACTTTTTCTTTGATCAAATAGTATCTAAACCTGCAATAACCGCTTGGGGGCAGCGGGAACAAGTTGTGAACACAACACTGACATATAATCACCTTTTAAAGTTGATATGGAGCACTTTGCTGCTAATGTAAGTCCAATATTCACTCTCTTTTAGCTTTGTTTTGGTTTCTACCAACTCGGCTGCCGCAGCCGAAGACAGCACTATGAGAGCGGTGGGAGTGAACCAAAGTTGTGAGTCGGACAGCCAAACAATGAGCTGAAACTCACTATAAAGCTCCGTAACGAGGGTAGCTGCAGATTCAGGTGATAATTCTCTTTAGGTTCATCACTAACAGAGACACCTTTCATACTGTCACATTGTTTTCACATTGCCATTATAAAAATATCAATTATAGCCACTTTAAATACAATGCCTTCATTAAGGCAATGCTCCTGCATGGCTGAATGGGTTTAGACAATATTTAATATTCAAGTTTTCAAGTAACCTGACTTCCTAAAAAGGTTTCTGGGTTCCAGGAAAAGTTCCTGTGATCAAAAAGGAGTAAAAAGGCATTACTGTTGGCCAGCACCGTAACGCAAACAGGTGAGGCCCCCCCGCAGTTAATCCTGAGTGGGCCCCCTTCCTGCAGCACAGAGCAGACGAACATCTTTTATAGTGAGATTACTAAATCATTTCAAATGCAAAGCAAGATTTAACAGACGACTTTAGAACACTGGACGCAGATTATGGAGTTCATTGTAACAGCTGGAGCTTTTTAAAGGATCACAACCGCTGTCAAGATGATGATCCTGCGACAGCCATGATTGTTGGAGCTGTCCACGATATTCCGTATTTGACTCCTCCTCATTACTCACTGTGGCAGAGTACAGCATGTCATTATCAAAATGATTGTAAAAAGCCCACCTGCCCACTCAACTCAGATTGTTACACAACTGTACTGTGAAGACCGATAGAACAAGCTTTTCCTTTAAAGGCTGAAATATTTTTAAATCGGTTTCTCAAACAGTGCAACAAAGATTACATCAACTGTGAATACAAGTTCATCTTAGCAATAGGACTACAGCATCTGTTTTTACAGCACGTTTATTTTCAGAAGTCAGGGTGGCCAGCCCCGACAGTCTCTTGGTTTCAGTTTTGAGCATAGACAGGGGAAGTAGGGTTGCTGAGGGGGCTGCAGCACCCCTAAAACCAGGCTTTTTAAAAACCATCAATTGATAAAAAAGAGTGATGCAGACTCGCAGCAGAGAGAGAGAGAGAGAGAGAGAGAGAGAGAGAGAGAGAGAGAGCGCGCTCATGTGGACGAGTGAGAGCACGGGAGCGTGCGAATATGGACCGAAGACATTGACGTGATATAAAGACTTTGATCGTGAAGTCTAATGTTACTCTTCTGTGGTTTATCACTGACGTGTATGAACTGCAGACTGGAGTCTCTGTTAACAGGAAACAGACAGATCTGCATTATATGGCCTACGCTGGTCTCCTCTATGAAACGTCTCCATCCTCACTGTGCTGCATTATTATAAACTATGATGGTCGTGGGTCCCATCTCTCGCCCCGTCCAGGCGCTGTCTCTCCTTCTTCATCTCCTTGCAGTTCTCATGCATTAGTTCCTGTTGTTGACTGTGCAGTTGTTGTTGTACAGTATGTTGGTGTTCAAGTTTGCTGGAGTGTAAAACGTTCTCAAATTGTTGTTAATAGCTATTACATATAAGTTATCCTGGCCATTCAAATGAATACAAAAAACATGACTATCGTGCACCATTTAGTATGATGTCATTATGTAGCGTGTCCTTCTCTCAGCACCCCCAACTGTGACTGACTTCCAGCGTCCCTGGATTTGAGAAGGGACGCAGGACCCTGTAGTCGTGGCTACATCAGGTACACTTGGTAATGTGGAGTGGTGCTTTATGAATCCAGGCGGGGGTGGGGCCCGTTTGGACTGCGGTTGCTGTTCTGTTTTGGAACAAAGGCTTACAATGACTGGAATTTCAAGACACTCCCAGACATGATTTAAGTATTTATCATCAAATTTATGTTATATAATTTGTAAGGCCAAACATCTCAATCAAATCACATCTCAGAAAAAGTCCATCTGTAATTGAACTCTAACTTCAAAAGTGAAATATGGCTGCTGTTTGAACGAGTTGATGAAGAGCAATAAAAAATGACTGCTGACATGAAAGTGAGGCACATTTTGGGATTCTATTAAATCTATGAGTCATCTTAAGAGCTGTGCTTATAAAATACTTAAAGACTGAATCATCTGTGTTTGTTAAATATTAAATAAAAAGATTTTACATGGATAATGGATATGTGCATACATGTTTGACATGTTATTGACCCCTTAGATACTGATACAACTATTTTTCTAAAATCACTACAGCCAAATGAAGACATGCAGAAAGACAAATGGCAGTGTACTGCAGCATCGAAAACCCAAAGGAGTTTCTCTAATGATCATCTCAAATAATTAGGGAGTTTTTATCAAATCGTGGCTCCTGCCATCACAACAAAAACATACCAGAGGCTATCTGACGATTCCCTTTCCAACCCTCACTGACTGTTATTTAAATAAACCAACTTAGTAACTCTCAGGGGCCAGATGCTATTCTTAAACACATCCTCCTTACAGACAAAAATCTGATTAGTTTGCACAATGTGCTTTTAAGACTCAATCATTAATTTCCTCAAAAGCTTTCGGCAAAGACAAATAAGCTTAATAAATTTAATTTCAAGTGGTAATCTACAAGGTTGCGTTTTAATTTTGTCTCCATCTCCGTCGCTCAGCACTCACTGCAGCTACCCTGCACTTCCAGAGATCACCTGTCAATCAAACAGCGTGGGTGGATCTGGGATTTTCTTTTGATGAAGTTTAGGTTTCTGTAATTGGTGCTCTTTCTCTTTGTCTCTTGAGAGACTGCTACCTGCAGTTCTTCTTCTGCTTATTTCCAACATCTATTGCATCACTTCTTTGCTGCAGACAAAGTTTCCAAAAGAAAAAAAAAACTACCAGACACCGAATGTTTAATATGTGTATCAAAAAGATTTCAAGAATAAATTAATAGGACAAAAATCCTCAAAGTATTGATATTGATATGACAGTACTGACAATAAGATCAGAAAATAATGTTGAATAATTTGGCTCGTACTGTCGTCATCTCATTTAACTGCAGTAGAAAAATTACTATTTTCAAACAGTATTTCCTAAATGGTTTAAGATCTCAAACACACAAAGTTATTAATAGATTCTGGTGATTTTGATTAGAATTTGACAACAGATTTGTGAAATCATACAAGGTACAATCATTATGTCATCACCGTTACCTGGGCATTCTAATCAAATCTAATAAATACAATGAATGAATCATTGCCCGTCCAGGTATAGGCTGAAAGAAGATTAATTGACAGAAAATGTATCTACAAGAAATTTGATGAATGATTAATCATTTATCATCAAAAATGCCATTCTTCAGCCTCTCAAATCTGAGAATTAGTTCTTTGCTTTATATTTTTGTAAACTGAATTTTTGGGGATATGGACTGTTGATTGGACAAAAGGCATTTGAAGATGTCATTTTGGGCTCCGGGAACTTGTCGTGGGCATTTCTTTCCCCATTTTCTGCCATTTTACTCACTAAACAATTAATAAATGAATATAAAACTAACAGTTTATGGTTGCAGCCCTAATCCTTTGCTTGATGTAACTTTGTGACAGATATGAAGATATCACAGATCTCATTACTTTGTACATTTCTCTGCTAATATAATTAGTACCCAACCAGAAGGAGGTATAGCAGCAATAATAACACATGTGAAGGTTCAACATCAGCTAAAAATGTGTGTGATAGAGAAATCACCCAGCGAGCCTCCAGACTGTCCAGCAGCAGCTGAGACGCTCCCCGAGACTGCAGCCTGTCCAACACAAACACAGCTAAACTAACAACAAACCACCATCAGGCTGCCTGAAGTAGCCTCCATCCTGCACCATAATCAACACTCCACTCACTAAGCTACCACTTCACAGAAACACACATACTTCTGCCCTCCTCCTCCTCCTCGGGGTGGGTCTGATCACCTCCCTGCCCTCTGGACTGAAGACCCCCCCCCCCTTCTCTCCTCTCTATGTGCTCATTATCTTAATTGATGTATAACCCGTAGATCAGCAGCTGATGATGGCTCAATTAAGAGCCTGCTGGAAGACAGGGATTAGTCCTGTGTAAGTAAGGCGGTTTGTTGTCCTCTGGACCCTAATCCTTCACTTCGGCCCCGAGGGTCAGAGCAGGGAGGACATGTTGGCAAATAGCTCCAAACAGGCTACAATGACTTAACAATTACACCATGCTGGGTATCTTGGATTTTTTTTTAGGGCTGCAACTATTGACTATTTTCATTAACAATTAATCTGCAGACTGTTTTCTTGATAAATCAATTTTAAAAAAATCAAATATTTGGTCTATAAAATGTCACCAAATAGTGAAAAATGTGGTGCTGAAAAGTTTCTGTCTTTAAATTGCTTGTGCCCCCAAATATCAAATGCAAAAATTCTATTTACCGTCATATCGATTAATCAACTAATTGTTTCAGGTCTAAAATATTTCGGTACAATGCAAATACGATACCAGAAGTTTGGTACAAATATCTTTTTTTCATGCCTTGGTTTGAAGAAAACATTATATTAAAATTTTAAAAGCTTTTTTTTTTTTACATTTAAAAAAATAACCATACTTAGCTTTCTTAACACAAAGCAGCCACATAAAAACATCCCCCATCCCTCTGCAGTCAGAACAATTTTCGAGGCTCAGTACTGAGCCCTATATGCATGTACGTAGTGGTTTATTTGAAATTTGGAGCACTTTATGCCTTTGGTTCGGTGCTTTTAGGAAGGTGAGACTGATGGCGTTCAAAACTGGGTAAAACCAACTGACTTAACTGAGACCCCTGATAATACAACTCTCTGTCCTCTTCCAAGCAATGTGATATACCAACAGGAAGCAACCCCAAACCAAGGGGCTTTGGGAGTATGTTGTTTCATACCGTTTCATGGTAGACTGAGGTGGATATTGACATTTAATAGAGCAGGTTCTTGTGCTTTGAAAGCCTAGCACATAAAAATGGCCCGAATAAGCAGAGACTGGACGGGGTTTATGCTCAGAAGTGTTCCCAGCTGGTGTGAAAATAAAAGCTGGTAAATTACAGCCGAGCAAAGCAGGTTCATGCTTAGCCAGAAATACAGGAATCAAATGCATTTCAGCTCTCCCCGATTTCTTAAACTGTTTAGGTTTCCTTCCAATAATTAGCAACATTTGGGGAGTGTGTCGTAGCTAAAAAACAATTACATCCATGCTTGCAACTGATTAGTATTTTCATTATCTGCTCTATAGATTATTTTTTTCATCAATCGATTTACTGTTTAGTCTCTAAAATGTCAGAAAACAAAAGCCTACTGCATGTTCCCAGGGCAGTCATCTTCTAATTGTGTATTTGAATTTTTTCAAAATCGAGATTTAGTTAATCATAAGAATAAGAAAAGCAAAATGCAGAAGCTAGAAGATACAAATGTTTGGTATCTTTTTTTGATAAATGCCTAATTTCCAAATTATTAATCATTTGAGCCTAAAGTTCATTCTTGACCTTGGAAATAGCAGTTTGACAAATACTTATTATCAAACACATTTTTTACCATTAAACATGATATATTTTAAGCTTTGCTGTCAATTCACTTTGACAGTTACTCAAAGAGAACAAGGTAATTCCTGGCTGATGCAGCATTTAGTACCAATCCATCCACACTGCCATTAAAAAAATGTCTTACTACATTTTTGCAGTGCTGAACGTGAGAAACCACAAACTGTGATGTCATGTGACTTTTTGTCTCTAATTTGGGCACGTGAGACTGAAAATGAATGAAATCCAAAACTGTAACACGCTGAACTTTTCCACTCCGGTTCAGGCCAAAGAAAACAAACAGTAGGTGTGTAGAGCAGCACCAGGAGAGGCCAATCCCGCCCGGTCTGGTTCCTCCACCCTGCGTGGTGCTTCTCTTGCTGCAAGCACAGAAGGGAGGCCATTTTGAAAGCGCAGTAGGGGGAGAGTGGCTTGTGGAGGTGAGGCTTGCTACTGCTACTTCCCACATTAAGTGGCTGATGGTCTCCTCTTTGTACAAAAACACCTTTGGCTTTAAGTTCCATTAACGGAGATGGAGTGAGGACATTTCTTTCCCTCTTTCAGTGTGCTGGGGTAAAGCGCTGCCCTGTGATGATTGAATCATAGCCATAATAGCAGAAGGCAGAGGCCTGCTGCGCGGCTGAGTTCTTCCTGTTCTCCTCGCTCAGCGTGGGAACAGCCGTGGACAAAATCTGCCCTGGAATCAGCACACAAAAGAGGCCATGAAAGCAACACGGCCAGAGCAGGTAGTAATTGCTCCTTTCTGCTGAAATGCTCCGTCCTTTTGAAAAGGTGCACGTCTTGTGGTGTGAGGCTTTTAGTTTGACAGCAATGAAAGGGGCGTGCTTGTCTAACCCCGCTTACAAAAAGGGTTTTTCTGCCGTCGTGGGACGAGAGCATGGGTCAGCTGCCGGCGAGCACACGGAAAACACATGTCCACTAAGGCTGTTCTATTGTACAAGGTGTGAGGCCGAGTTGAAAAGGTAGACGGACAAATCACTGAGGTGGCAGGAGGCTCGCCCTCCACAACACGGTGGCTACAGTAGCTCAGCTCACCTCTATTGAGCAAGAAAATTTACCACTTTTCTTCCTTCCTTTCTGTTCCTGTTACTTGCTGTTAGAAAACTAACTTTTAACTTCCACAGTGTGCTGATGTCATTTTCTGCTCTCACTGGCTAATGCAGACTGGGCATCAGCGCTGATTAAAGCCCGTCAATACTCAGCCTGGCCAACAAACAAACTGATTAGTGAAAATTAGACCCCAGTTAAAATTACAGCGCACGCCAAAAGTCCCGTGTTCCACTGTGAAAGTCTAGAGGGTCTTGAATAATGAAGAGCTCTGGAAAATCTGTCAGGAAACGAATGTGTCGCTGCTAACTTGCTCTTCAGTTTAATTCAAATGCATGGTTTGGACCTTATTCTATTCCCCACAGACCATCTCCACTCTAGTGTCTCAGCTTTCACAAAACCAGCAGCAATATTTAGGGCTGGTGTTAGGTAGCATTTTATTGTTTAATCTATAAATGTCATAATATATTGAATAGAATAATAAAAAGAATAAATTGTGAAAATGTCCATCACATGTTCCTAGAGTCCAAGGTGATGTCTTAAAATCACTAATTTTGACCAAAAACACCAAAGATATTCAATTTACAATGATACAAAACCAGAGGAAAGCAGCTTCTCACATTTGAGAAGCTGGAAGCAGAGAATATTTTGGCATTGTTGATAAATGATTGATGAATGTCTTAAAGAAATAATAAATTACCATAACTTTTGTAGATTCATTTTCTGTCGATCAACTAATCAATTCATGGACTAATCGTTTCAGGGCTAATCAAATCTGCATATTATAAGTCAATCATTTTCTTATCAATTCTATTTACATTTAGTTTAGTAACAAAACCCATTAATAATTTAAAAAGTAAGACTCAAAGACAACTTAATCCTTTTTTATCAGATAGATTACGTGTTTGCTAAATGGCTACCTGGAGTTCTGGAGCTTTCGATCTTACATGATCTTCCTCAGCAGATGGAGTTTAAAAAGCCTTGTCATCCATGTTGGCCATGTTGGCTTTGGTACTTTGAGGTCAACATGGCCTAAGTGCTCAGGCAAAAAAAATGGAAAATAGAATAAAATGTTTAAAATACATCAAAATCAGTAAAATATAATAAAATAAACACCAGGGATGACAATAATAAGAAAAATGTATTCGATTAAATGGGAAAAACAGATTAAAACGACAATGAAAATAGTCGTTAGTTGCAGCGTGAACACTGGTGCGATTACAGATGTTCGTACATTCAGGCACGCATGCTAAAAGACCTCAAACCGAACTTTTACATGCTGTTACACACAAGAAACTACACTTGAGCTCACCCAGTCGCTTCATCGTGCCTCTGACGGACACTGACGCTCTCTGCACTGCCTGAAGAGCGCGGCAGCTGACTGCCTGTGTTTGCAATTCAGCAGGAAGCTGCAGCAGGAGAGAATGATTGTACTTCCTCAAATTAACAGGAGCAAGGAGGGAGAGGAGGGGTTGGTCCCCACACACACACACTGTGTTTTGACTATAGCCAACAGAGCACATGATGGAGCACATGGCTGAGCTTCAGTAAGAAAAACCAAAACCCAGTCTAGTTTCCTCACAAACTCTGACTCTGAATTTGGAAGGATGTTCAGGAGAATTAATTCCAAGATTATTCTCACTATAAAAACTGTCTCCTTAAGTTTAGTACTGGCAGGGAGCTTTAGTCTGTAGACGAGCGCGGCGTACAGCTTCGCCTGCAGTCACAGTTCTCAGGGACACAAAAGCCCATTACTGGAGCTGAGCCCATAAGTTATCTGCAGCTTAAGCCCCTTTTCACTGAACAAGTCTGGTTACAATATTTTGTTCAATTTATGGATTGTGTTCCCATGTGAGTAAATGAGTGAAGGGGCGAGCCCTCCAGAGACTTAAGAGAGAGACTCTGCCGCATGAATGTAATGTAAGGAGAGAGGTATCAGAGATCCCATTAGCTCTGACATCTTGACAACGTCAGAAACAACAGAGCGTTTCTTTGTTTGTCATCCAAAACCCACGCTCGCTCACACCTCTGACAGAAAAAACAAACCAAAAAAAAAAAAAGGCCCTGATATAAACCTGCCTCCATGGAGAGAAATTTGACAAAACTCACGAGTATTTATTGTGAAGCTGAAATTGAACCGGTAGTGTTTGTGCAACTTCTAAGTGCAGGTCGCTTCAAACGTGGCAAACTTTCAAACAGGCATCAGTTTAAAGATTCTGAGCTTCAAACCAAAAGAAAGCAGAGAGATGACTGAAGGAAAAGGTCCGACGGTGCCAAGTCTAGATTTCTCTGGACCATGTTCTGACTATAGGAGACGGTTCTGATTTCACTTCAGACCTCTAATTTGTTACTTTCTGGAATGCAACGTCACTTTTTATCTTAACATAGGAATCTTGAATCATAATTAGTTCATTCTTCAATCAATATTTACAGTTTGGGTATTTGGAGCTCTGCTTGCACCGAGAGATTCAGGAGCAATTCTGCAGGACACATTGGTGTGTTACGGTATATTTACTGGACTCAAGGCTGCAACCTTCTCCTGAAACATGCAGCCACCCTGCCAAAACTGAGACTCCCCTGTCTATTGTCCATCCCGTCAGCCAGTTCACACCTGCATATTACTTGTCTTATCTGGACAAACACTCATCTGCGGTTACATTGAGCCTCTGAGTCGCACGCGTCCTACTGCCAAAGACTCACAAAGAACCACTAATCTGCTCTCCTATGACTGCTGGGACGCTCACCAGCACTGCACAGCACCCTTATCTGGACTGTCTCCCTCGGGATCTTGTGACACCTTTTTGGCAACCTGGACTTTACCTGCAGGCGCTGCGGAAACGCTCATCTGTCCGTGTTGCAGTACATCCCTCTGCTGCACTAGATAATGATGTAATAGATAACATGAGAGACTTATCTCCAGAGACATATTCTCATTGTCTTGTTGCCCTCTAATCCCAGTCACCTGTCTCTCTGAGATCCTGCCAAACCAATGCTGGATGTGGAAAAACTGACAGAGAGGACATTTATCATTCCATAAAATCTCAGAGTTAACTTGACAGGAGTTTTATTCGGGTTTATTGATGCCATCATTACACGGCTGCTTCCACGAGCAAAATGGTTTCCGGGTTTGAGGAGGAAATTAGAAGTTTGATGGCACTCTCTCCCGGGAGAAAAGCAATTACGCACAGCAATGAGAGCACAATTGTCGGAAATGGACTCATGAAAGAGACATAAAATTATTCGACAGACACAATAGCTTAAAGGATATGAGGAAAACCATCCACTATGTTTCTTTTATAAAAAGGAACACAATTACACCAATCACTACAGGTTTCTTGAGGCAATGACAGCGTTCCCTCTCTTTCTCTGCCCACTTCTCGCTGCGGTGTAAACCTGTCATTTAACGCGTAAACCAAATTGATGGCGCGATAAAAGTTGCCAATAAACTAAACGTGCTTTTCTCAGAGATGAAATCCATGTGCAGAAATGAAGAGAAATCGCGTCAAACCCAGGCTGACACTTGTCGTAAATCGTTTCTGACAGCTCCTAATGGAGCTCAGCCCCGCCGGCTGCGAGATGTTATTTACAGAAGGGCTGCGGGAACGAAACGTGCCAGCAGACAGTGGAGATGAAGCTTTAAGTGCAATACTGATGATAACTTAGCAAACTGCATGAAGCCCCGCGTGCCCTTGACACAAAACACTGAGGGAGACTGAGGCTTCGTAGGGAGCACCGTGCAGAGCCTCGTCGGAGTTACCACAACCACAACACTCCAACACCGGCCCCGCAGCGTCCGGGCGCACAGCTGGCAGGCGGACCGAGCACAGGAAGAGGCTAAATATGTGGCAAACGTGAAATGCGGATACAAGCTGGCGAAGAGTGACTTACCCGAGCAGTGTATCCACATCTGTTTGATGAGACGGGAGATTCAAGCGTCACACTTTGTTGCATTCAAAACGGACGGAAGGTTTTAACGAAGACAAACAGTAACTCTCCGCCGACCGCGGTGCGATACCAATTACAAAATCTTCCTACTTGATGTACAAGGTAACTATTTAGTTATGGCAAATGGTGCCTAATCTATCCTGTGGCATTGCTTTATGATTGACAGGAGCGCGGCCAATGGGCTCGAGCTGTGCGCGCTGCTTCGACCAATCAAATCGTCAGCGCGGAGTTGGTGGAAGGTGAGCGGTGAAGTAGGAAGGGCTGATGGCGACATCATGTGTTAAGGGTTTGTATCCCTCCGCTTGTCATGTTTTGAGAGCAACGACTTTATCTGCTTTTTTAATATTAACCGACTGCAAATCAGAGCTTACAGCTGGCACGGTCGTTTCATTATTGTAAGCTACGTTATAGCCTGCTCCAAGCAATAAAAACATTTTGTACAGTTTAAAAAAAAACAATTATTTAATCAATTATGGAAATTTAAATACAAAAATTATAAACAACTCAATGTCATCATGTAGACCCCTAGAGAAGATATTTAAGTTGTACATTTACCCAGCAGAGCAGATAATAGCGGCCAAATTCTGTTATTTTTCAAAACATAACATCATTCTTCGCTCAGTTTAGGTCGATAGATGTTTCATGTTGTAAATGCGTGATTCAAAATGTGACGCTTTACTTTCCCTCGGTGCTACATGAGCGATGCTGTGCGAGCCCCGCCGCCCTACTTTATCTGTTCACGGCGGAGGAACACTATGTTTACAGTGAGCGGAATGGTGACGTACAGTGTCGGATACAGTCAGTGTGGCGCATGAGGCAGAGCAGCTACACATGCACAGACATTTACTTTAGAGGACGTACAGATTCTATTTTATACCTTTTCACTATTTCCAGTTTCTTCTGTATGTGCGTTAGGCTACGTCATGTTACGTCAGTGTGAAGGAAACAGCTTGGCTGGGAGACTGAAAGTAATCCACGGCTCGTGCATGAGATGATTTTATTTTGGCTCAAAATTGAAAGTAGTGGAGGAGAAGCCAGAGAGTCCAACACATGCAGAGTTGGTTCAGTATTTATTTGAACACCTCTCATACAAGAAATGCATCCAAAGGGCTGTACCTTAAACAAATAAATAAAACAATTACATGTGAAGACAAAATGGAGATAAAGATTAGTAAGATGTGTAAAAGGCATAATAAGAAGTAAGTAGGCAACTATATTTTCAGATATATACAAAAAAAAAGGTATGTACAATTTACTGACTCAGCAAATACCTAATAATTATCGCTATTTATCTTTAAAGTAGGGCTGCTTAAATGCTTCATCTTGCTCTGATGATCAATAAAGTAATTGCTGAAATGAAAAACTAAGATAAAATATTGAGATATTGCTCTCGTTTACAGTACAGTGTTGTTGATTATGCAACTTCCCAATTCACACACGTTGCGTTAAACAGTTTCGACTGCATGGCCAATGAATACACAGTCCAACCTGCAGTGGTGGAAGCAGTAGGCTACTTAGCAATGCAACAATTTAAAAGTACTCCATGACAAGTCTTGGCCCTGCATTCAGACTCCGTACAGAAGTACTTTCATTAAAATGTACTTTAGGTACCAAAAGTAGAAGTTGTCCCCTGTGATTGATATATTATTATATATGACATTATTAATACTGATGCAATCATGTGTAAGCAACATTTTACTGTTGCAGCTGCTCGAGGTGGAGCTAGTTTTAGTCCTGTGGTTCCCAAACTGGGGTTCCCCCCCCCCCATTTTTTTTACACTTCCCTAACGTTTGTGTTTTTTGTTGTGAAATATTGGACAGTTTGAAGAGTCATTTTAATGACACCGCATGAGAAGTTCAGAAGAGAAATGTCACTTTGGTGGAAATGCTAACAACTCATAGACATCTGAAAACTGAAATCTGACAAGAACACTGCTTTTTTTTGGAAGGGGCCACAATCCAAAAATGCTGGGATTTAATCTTTGACAATGTGTTGTATTTTATATGGTTATCATGCAGTATGTTTTTGTATGTACACATCTTAATATGCAAAGTAACCAGTAACTCCAGCAGTCAGATTAATAATAACTAAATAAATATTTCCCTCTGAAATGTAGTGGAGTAGAAGTACAAAGTAGCAGAAAAAGAAATACTTTAAAGTACAGTACTGGAGTAAAAGTACTTAGTTACTTTCCACCACTGCTAACTTGTAAGCTTGTACTCGGCTGCACACATTTGCAATGCTGGATCCATGACAGTATTCTTGTCTAACACATACATTATGTGCAGAATTTGACCTCAGGTCAAAGCCTAAAAGGGAACTGAAAGATGACACTAGTTGCATCAGGGAGATGATGTATTAAAAAGTAACACAGCAAACTAGAACACATGGTACTTGAGATAGAGAACCACTTCCACCCCCAAAGTTGAATCTAATAAAGGATTTAAAGTCAGGTCAAGAGTCCCTATAAAATATAAAAAAAAAAGACTTTGGTAGGACAACAAAAATCAGACCACAATACTGGAAACGGACAAACAAGGTATATGAAGAGTTCAAATATTCAGCAGACGCATGCCTGAGTGTGATGTGTTCACGGAGGGAACGTGCCACGCGGTCTGGACTGCCCTGTCACTTTCAGAAGGAATATAACAAATGGAAACAGCAGCACACAGCAGGGAACGCACAGCTGACTCAAGGAATGACACTCATGCAGTTTACAGCTGGAATATGCAACGTTTCTGACATCACAAGGAAAACCCTTTGACTGCCTGAAATCAGATTTTTAAAATGTTTTATGATGTTTTGGGTGTACTGATAATTGTGGGCGTAGCCTTCAAGGCGAGGCAGGGGGCTTTAGCTCAGTCTCAGGACACAAGTGACACCTTATCAGTATGATTGATAATATCTGAACCTGACTGCTGAGGGAGAAAAGGGCAGGGAAAACATTATATTTCCTGCTGTAACGGGGAAAAGCTAAATGTTGTGACACTGGAAGTCTCACTGATTTGTTAATGAAGTAGATGAAGAACGAGGGAGAACCGAGAGTAATGAAGTAAGTAGTAGTAGTAGTAGTAGTAGGCTAGTAGTAGTGTTGACATCAGCTCAGACACAGACACAGAGACAGGGAGTGACACAGAGAGATTACACAGTGTTTTCTGCTTTACATAAGAAGCTTATGTGATGTGCGAGAGAATTGCAGCAGTCAGATGGACGTCCCGCTGTCTTCCTCTCATGCCGTCCTGTCCGTACAGCTGGGTAGTGCAGTGGTCAGCCACTTGGCCCCCGGGGTCAGGGAAATTCCACGGGAAAAATGACAACAAACATCCAGGTCAGAGTTGGGAGCAAAAGAAAAACAGGAAACAGAGGCCCCGTCCATGGCAGGACTAGCACCGTACTCAGAGCTACTGATCCGGCTGCTGGTCAAGTTATTGCTTCATAGAGCACAGATCCCACTGCAATGACACAAATAGTTTCTTTTTTGTTTGAAACAATGTCAGCCCAGGACTTTTCATTCAGCCCAATCAATAACTACAGTTTGGCGCCCCCTGTTGAAGCATTGCTGAAACATTTAGCTTTATGAACAGCAGTTCATTGAGTACAAGACATTGTTTTCATGTCATAATCAATTTTCCAAGATTAAGAGCCGCTTCGTTGTGCTGCTGAGAAAATGTTCTAATGGTGTGTTCTTTCATATATGCCACTGATTTCCATATGAGGTCAAACAAAGAGCCTGAGGGCTGAATATGTTTGCAATAAAAAACCGTTTGGAGCAGTTTTAGAGTGCTGCTTCAGTGTTACCTATCATGTTATCTTCATTTAGTCTACTTTTGGTCTGGGACTGTCTTTATTTCCAGTGAGGGGAAATCTTACTGCCCCAGCATGCACTAATATTTTAGACAACAGTGTTCTTCCAACTTTGTGTCAACAGTTTGTGTTTGTCCCTTTCCTGTTCCAACATGAGCCCTGATCTCAGCCCCATCCAACACCTTTGGGATGAACTGGGACGCCAACTGCGAGCCAGACCTTTTCACCAACATCAGTGTTGGACCTCACTGACGATCTTGTGGCTGAATGGGAGCAAATCCCTGCAGAGAGGTTACAAAATCTGCTGGAAAGAGTGAACCCAGAAGAGTGGAGGCTGTTAGAGCAACACATTAATGCCCATGGTGTCGGAATCACATGTTCAGCTGTCAAATATGACGTAATGTTCGGGATGGTGTCCACATGCTTTTGGCCAAGTACTGTATCAAATATTCTTAATTGTGATAGAAAAATTGAGCATCTTGAAATTCTGATAATACGTTTTCTCTTACTAAACACAATATTTCAGTGTCTCTAAAATATCCACATGGTATTTTCTACATGGTACTTTTATTACTTGAGCTCATGTTTGTGCCTTCTGCAGCTCTGGGATGAACAACAGGCTCAGCTGGTCATATGTAGTTCACAGATATAAACAGGAACTCAGTAACCCCACTATTGTCCTTCAGCCTGAATGTTCAGCTCACAGTGCTCTGGAAGATTGCTAATGGCTTCGTGAGGGCGTGAGGTCACGACGGCTGGAGACTGCAAAAATGACCCGTTGTTATGCAATCAAGTGGAGATGCATTTTGAATGAAATGCTGATGTGAAGAATACTGGGAGCCGCTCCATGTTTGTGCAGTAACTCCGAATGTTCAACCTTAGAGTTTACAGGCTGCATGACATCTTGACAGAACGATAAATAATCTTCTAAGCACTTTTGATGTTGTTGAGGTTGCATAATATATTTTTTGAGTGCTGCATAAAATCACAATATATGATGTGCTGTTCAAAAAGGAAGAGGAAAATCTGAATCAGAATCAGAAATACTTTATTGATCCCCGAGGGGAAATTCTTTTGTTACAGCTGCTCACTGTCACGTCAGTGCACACAGGGATAGAAGTACTGAGCAAAAAATATAATACACTATAATACAGGCAAGATAAATTAAGTACCAAGTGGATATAAGTATAAAATTAAAATAAGTGTAAAGTACAGAGTGGATTACTGGTTGATGATAAGTATGTACGGTATAATAATACAATGTAATAATATAGTAATAAGTAATAGTGCATGAACTGTCAAGTTAAGTGTAGTTTATTAAGATGATTATGAGACGGAGGATATTGCAGTAATAGAAGTATGAATAAATAAAATTAATAAATTAAACTGAAAACAGAGAATATTGCATAATTATTTCAAGTATTGCAGTGATGTTAATGATCAATGTCCAGTTTAATGACTCAGGGTCATACAGACTGACACTTAGGGGGAGGAGTTAAAGAGTTTGATGGTCACAGGCAAGAATGACTTCCTGTGGCGCTCTGTGGTGCATTGTGGGGGGATGAGTCTTCCGCTGAAGGTGCTCCTTTGTTTGGCCAGCACGTCATGGAGTGGAATGGAATAAACCGAAAGGAAGTAAATATGGGCAATATGGGTAACATTAGACTGTATTTAAAACTGTATTAACTGTGTTAACATTAAACTGTCACTTTTAGCCATCTAGCAGCGTGGCTCCGGGAACTGTGGTCGGTCAGTGCACCACTTTGGTCCAGACTAAAATATCTCAACAACTATTGGACGGATTTCCATGAAATTTTCTCCAGACATTCATAGTTCTCAGATGATGTATCTCAATGACTTGTGGTTGTAAGTGAAATGTCTTGACAAACATTGGATGGAATGCCATGAAATTTGGTGCAGACATTTGTGTCCCCCTCCCAATAATTTGTTATATGTTTGGTGATCCCCAGACTTTTTATCTAGCACCATCATTACGTCAAAATTTTTCGTTTTTGACCAAATACCTCGAAAACTAATGGCATTCCCATCAGCCTCAGCTGTACTTTGTGTTTGGTGCAAATTAACAAATGTTAGAATTCTAACACTCTAAACTAAGATGGTGAACATGCTAAACATCAGCATGCTGACATTAGCATTTAGCTCAAAGCACCGCTGTGCCTCAGTACAGCCTCACAGAGCTGCTAACATGGCTGCAGACTGTTTAATTCAGCGTATTCTGATAGTTGACAATCTTGTGCCCAGGCACTGTTAACTTGGGTGGATAATAAACAGTGATACAATGACCCAAAAGAGAGAAGACAGAAAATAATAATGAAACAAATTATTTGACACTTTTAAAAAATCTGAGAGGTGCAGTAAAATTCATGTGATGTTCAGTCCGATGAATTATGAAAGCAAACTGTCTTAAACTTGAATGGTAGCGTTTTACAAAAAGTGGAAGTGAGAACAATGTGTCAACTGGGTGTTTGCTTTTATTGACTGAAATTTCTCAGAACTGTAGATGATCATGAAGTGATGGCAGGTCAGACCCGATCACTTTTTATGCAACCTTTACTCACTCACATGTAGCAGTGAGCGTACGTCACTTCCACACAGATTTCCGAACCATACTGCGATGCAACCGAGTCAGGATATTCTCAAGACTGCAGCCGTGAAAGCTGCAAATGCAGATGCTAAGACTCCTCAAGAAATAAATGCATGGATTTTACACATTCAAATAATTTTGCTTGTTAAACTTCTTTGCAATCACTTAAACTGTAGATGCCAAAAAGTGTTTGAAATGTGTAAAATGATTGATATCTTCCAGCATATCGTATTATATTTTATGTTTATTTTGTACTGTGGTACACATTGGCTGATGTAAATGCTCAGTGACTTGCACTTAGCAACACAAGTAACACAGTAATCGTAAATCACAGTCACTGTCTTGTGGTTATTGCACCATGGTTGTGCACACAGCGGTCCACTATTTTGTAATCAATCTCACTGTCATAATCATGCTTAAATTCTGCGTCTCAATCATCTGATTCATAACTTAGAACCAAAAAATAATCCACAGCATCCGCTGCTTCAGGCACGTCTTCATTTTCAGAGTTCCAAACCTTCATCCTTTTGTCTGTGTTAATTCATAGTATCAGTGACACAACAGTGCCACCAAACAGGAAAACACAACATTACCTGCTCTAAGCTGCTGCCTGGATACTGTTAAACTACTGTTTGAGGAATAGCAGGCAGTTGAGGGTTTACGCAAATATGTGAAATATGGTTTGCAAAGACGCAAAGGTAGGTGGTGTTCAGAGTCTATCAGTCAATTTGTGATATGTTCACCAAAAATTCAAAGGGTCATTTCATTACAAATGTAATCATTACAAAAAAAGACACTTTCTCGCTCATGATGTCTGACCATGCATCGTTGGCTTTATGTGCCAAGCTTTTGAGATATCCACTTCTGCCGTCACTCAAGTACAACGAAAGTAAATGGAACTTCATTTGTGTTCCTCAGAGCACAAAAAAAAAGTACATTTGAACATGACCCAGTTATTTAGGATAATCCACAGACTTTGCTGTCAACCTTCTTCATGGGGACCATTTCCTTGGGAGACAGTAATTCCAGTGAAAAATAAAAATGAAAATCCTAAAATTGATGACCATCTCTTGCTAACAAGAAGTAGCTGTTTTGGTGACATCAAGGCAGATTCTCCTTCTCTCTCCTGTCACTCTTATTCCCATGTTTGGAGGCCACTCACTCTGTACAGTCAAAGGCTAAAACCATTTCAAACCAGCGTGGTGTGCTGATGGTAATTATTCTCACAGCCTGCAGTCTGCCTGTCAGGAGCTCAGCCATGAACAGATGGAGATGTCGAGGCCTAAACATACAGCCATCAACAAAATAAAACTATTATTGGTGTTGGTACCAAATGTAAAGGCATAATTTACAGACATTTTAGAACAGAAGGGAAAGTCAAGTCAAGTCAACTGTATTTACACAGCCCGATATCACAAATCACAATTTGCCTCAAGGGGCTTTACAATCTGTACAGCATACGACACCCTCTGTCCTTAGACCCTCGATTCGAATGAGGAAAAACTCCCCAAAAAGCCTTTTTAACAGGGAAAAAATGTGATAAACCTCAGGAAGGAGAGATCCCTCTCCCAGGACAGACAGACATGAGGTAGATGCCGTGTGTACAGAACAGATTCACAACAGAAAGACATAGTACATACAATTATGATGACAGAATGTGGATTGTAAAACATAAGTGGAAAGGATGGATCCAGGAGGACAATTGAGCAGCTTCAGGTGTCGCCTACTAAGTAGGATCTGAGCCACCTCCTCTCCACCACAGAGACCGGGAAAGAGGACAGGCCACACAAACACTGAAGAGGAAACAGCAGGGAAACTAAAGTGGATCATGAGTGACGTGTATCTTGTATTTTATTAATTGACAAAATCACTCTGTTCATGCTCCTCATGATAACAGAGGTGAAAGCCAGGGAGCGAAATCATACGAGGACACAGAAATGCAAAATGACCTGGTGCTTCTTGAACTTGAAGTACAGATCTTCACACTTTTGCTGCAAATTTTCCCACATTTCCTCTCACAGTCCTCTCGCGTGCTGTGAACCATCACTGCACAGACTGTGGGCTTGTTTGTGTCTGCAGCAGCAGGTTCTCTCAGTATACTACGTGTCTCAGTTAAAGCCAAGCAGCCCCGCTGACCTGCTGCATCTCTCATCCCCAGGCATCATTTCAACCAGGTCAACATGTATGCGTACATGTAACAGCATGCTAACGTGCAGCAATGCAAGTACTGTTGGGTAAATGAAAGGAAAACCCTGAATAAATGAGTGTAGAAACTTAATGAATGCAGTTGCTGTTGTACAGGACACGAGAACTTACTGAATGGTTTGAAGAGTATGAAAATGATGTGAATCATATGCTATGGCCTTCACAGTCACCAGATCTCAACCCAACTTAACACTTCTGAGAGATTTTGGAGCGAGGTGTAAAAAGGCCAACTTATATTCTTTGGCATAGATAAGAATTACCTTAGAAATATAAATGATCCGCATTTGAAATAAAAATGGAAGTTGTGGCAACAAATCCTGCTAGTTTCTTGCTTCAGTGAAAGTGAATGAGTCACAATAAATTCAAATCTTTATCTGTGATGCCTTACAAAGTGAGAAAGTTCTGTTAATTTGTCTCTGCAGGGTGCAGGGAAACCTCTTATCTTAGTTGCCGTAACTATAAGTAAATTAAAAGAAGTAAAAATTCAGCGGTGACCATGTAGAATAAAAAGCTACTCCCACTTGGGGTAAGTTAACAGATGTGAAAATTTTAAGTTGGACAAACTGTCTTTCTTCTTTACAGTGCTCCACCATCACAAGGGGCTCTCTTTTGGAAGAATGGTGTCAGAGTTCCAGAGACGTGTTCAAGCTGTGCCCTGAAGCTGTTCTGTAGGCACCACACTTTCTGTGGTTTTTCCTTTAATCTGTCGCCCATATTAGTGATGGGCAAAGCAGCGTACTGAATCATTAGAATCAGTTCATTAAAAAGAGCCATTCAAAAGATTTGTTCATAAGATTCGTTAACTGAATCATTCAGTACTTGACTGAAGCTCTGACTGTCCCACTTACTGAACTGAAACACGGCCGAACGTTCAGTTCAGCTCGCTAACTAGTGAAGGATGAGCCAGTGAGTTGGATAAAGATACCGTTTGCAAACTGAAAGCTGCTATGACAAAGTCTTACCCTGTTATGTACAGCACATATGTTTTCACGACACCTTATTATTAAATCAAATATTTACTACTTCCTACTTCAAGACTTCAAGGCATGAGGAGGGGGGGGCTTGAGCGACTCAGCGACTGTCTGTCACTCGGGGCTCACGTTCACTGTGTGCGTTCAGTGAACGAATCACTGAACATGCAGCGTTCTCTCTCAGTGAAAGGATCGGAGACAGTCTCAGGCTCAGCCGCTCGCATTTTCATGTTGCAGCTTTCGCCACACATTGTAAACCGCGAAAGGTGGTGAGATTAAAAAAAAAAAAGTAACATAGCTCATTTTAAATGTATTCAAAATCTAATGAGTACAGATGCAGCAATGCAGTCTATGATGCTATCGCATCTCTCATATCGTGTCACAACTTGGTCTCAGGCAAGCAACACAACAATGCAACCACTCCGTACGTTCTGTAAACAAACACCGGACAAAAAAGATACTGGATAAAAAAATCAAATTCTATAAATCCATATAGCTGTCCTTTTTTCAAAACAGTAACGTGTGTGTGTCTGTGTGTGTGTGTGTGTGTGTGTGCGTGTGTGTGTGTGGCACTGCACGCAGTAACATTAAATGTCAGCCTATGCATATAATATGAATCTAGATAATGTCACGTTTCTGGATTGCAGTCCAAGACCTTTGTTGTTGAATGTTAGCAATCTGACTCAGCTGTGTATTTGCTGTCTTGAGCTCCCCGTTCCTCCTGCACGTTCGCTTGCAACTGACTGAGAGCTCAACTGAACTGACTGAGAAATGTTTCAGGAAGTGATTCAGCTCAGTTCGTTCACCCAAAAGATTTGTTCGAAATGACACAACAGTAGCCCACACACACACACACACACACTGACACGAACACACGGATCACTAACAAAAGACTCCAGGAAACTGGTGATGCAACAGCAGACATGTAAGGTGGTTTTGTATATTAGTCCACTTTTAAGCGTTGTATTTGAATCACCACAAGCCAGTCTGCGTAATCTTTGCATGCCTCCTTATTATTTGATACATTGATGTTTTCATGAACCATTTATATTTTAGAAAAGACTCAAAATTGATAAATGTTTTACATGTGCCTAGTGTACATTTAACCTCTCTTAAAGGCTGGTGTTATTCATTATGTCATTATTTTCTTATTGCCAACAAATCATATGAAAAGATCAAACCAACAATGTGTTAGTCGTCTGTCTCTCAGTACTTTGTGACTTCCCTGCCCTGTGACACTTCAGAAGGAACCAAGCCCATTGGTTCGTGCTAAAGATGTTAATCAATAAAAGTAGGCCACATATTGTTTCATTAAATCAAGAAAGACTCACTAATTTTCTAAAACAGCTGGACACTAGTTTTTCCTCAAATGTTACTCAAACAGGAGGAAATAGTGCATTTGTTCGGGACTATTTTCAGCGGCGGATGAATCCACATGTGGTGCTGTAGTGAGTATTTGGGGCAGCAGGACGGTGTGTGTGGGACTGAGTCAGAATAAACCACAGTGTGTGTGTTCATGGTGATGAAGGAACATGTCACCCAGTGCAACAGTGTGGCTCCCTGATGTGTTTTAGTAGTTTTTGGACAACAACAGAGCTCTGTGGCTCAGAGGAAGAAGATATGTCAGGCTTTTGATACACACACAACACTTGTTAGCAGATACATTCATTGTTTGTTTTGGTCTTTTTAATGGGATTTGTTGAAGTGAAGAAAAATATGGAATATCATCAGACTTATCCTTTAATTTTTACGGAATGAATCTGTTTGTTTGAGCTGCTGTAAAATTATTCAAAACTTTGATGAACAATATTTTGTACATCCATCTGTTTAAACTAATGTGCGGGTATGCAAACTAATGGCTTCATAGATCCTACTGCAGTATAAACATATGCATGTATAAAAATCATGCAATATTGCATTCCAAATGGTCTAAATCACAACCAAAACACATGTGCTGTCTGCTTCTAGTCTCCAGACACGCAGACCTTTAAGTACATTTATTTACCCAAATCTGAGACTTAAGCCATGACCCAGGAATCTGTGTTGGCGGTTCACATGAGGGCCGTGACCTCACCATTTGGGACCAGCTCTGTGAGTGTCCTGCTGCTAGATTAGTGTTTTCATTTGGACACTGTGATGACACGCTAGTGAATGTGATTCTATTTCCTGACCGAAACATCACACTTTAAGTCTTTGTAATAGAATGACCTTTTAATGGAAAGAGCGCAAAGACTCATCCTGCAACGGGTTTATCCATCGGCCACATTTAAAAAAGAAATGATGGCTTAACTTTGGTTGTATTTTATTAAACTCTAAAGACTTCTGTTCATCTTGTTTTTGCAACCAGACAGCATCATTACATCAAACACAATGGTCTTCTCGTTCTCGTATTCCTTATCTTATCTCTCTTTTTTCAGCCATTTTGCTAATTCTCTTATCCAGAGAGATTCACAGAGCGAGCGACAGTAGAATGAGCTTACACTCCTGAAACAGGACTAAAAGTCTACGGCCATGCTAGCAGCCCTGAGAGGCTGTAATGCTGATTTCATACCAGAAAACTAACTTGAAAAACGGAAGGTATACTCTGTCAGTGGTCCTTTGCTCACCTGTGCTTTCAGATGAATGTAGGTAACGTAGCTTCATCTGCAAACACAAAGTACAGCGGAGGCTGATGGGAATGAGTTGGACAAATTTTGACTTGATGATGCACCAGAAAAGTTAAGAGATCATAGAAGTTATTACAGTTCATCTTGAGGGGGACATGGATACCTCTATCAAATTTCATGCATGGCAAACCATGCAACACTCGTCGAGACATTTCACTTTGTGCCAAAAATGTCTACTTGCTGGTGGCATCAGAGGAAAAGGATCACCAAAATCAGTAGGGTGGATCCTCTGGGGGCCATGAAGGTCTTGAAATTTGCAATCCATTTATTCGTTTATATGTTTGTCAGTTTATTTAACAGGGAGAAAAAAGAAGAGAAATAATGCAACAGATGTCATGTATAAAGGGCATCTAGCTGCATTGCACATGACTGTGTGTGCATTGACATATAGGTGCCAGTGTGTGTGCGTGTGTGTGAGTGTAAGAACACGTGTCTGTATAGGTGTACATGTATGTGCCAAGTGGATCCATTCAAAACTAACTGAATGTTTACAACTTTGTTATCCCTGAGGCCGAGGTACTGACATGGATTAAAACAGCCCAGAAGGGTCAGAGGTGACTCCACCACGACAGCGTTCCTCTGAATCAAGTTTACGACCATGTTAGAGAGGACAACTGAAGAGAAGTTAGAGAAATGTGAGCTAAAGAGACAGAAATAGAAAGGATAGACGTGAGAAAAGAAAAGGCTTCTAAAGGTGATTTGAAACAATCTATCAGGTTTTTTCTGTCAACTTTGAGACTTTGTACCTGCTGCTGTGCATGGTTAGTGTCTTGTTTTCATCCAGCCCTTTCTGTTTCTGTCCATGTTTGTTCTTGTTCGCAACTCTCCTCTTGCTCCTGTCACTGCAAACCAAAGAAGCTGCATTTTTAAACCTATAAACTCAACTGAGATTAAAAATAACAAAAATCTAGACTTGTCTTATTTCTGTCACTTGCTCTCAGTCTGATTCCACACCCTCACGTCCCTCCACACTTATCGTCTTTCCTTATCTCTCTTTATCTTTTAGCCAGTTTCACCTCTCACTTTTCCCCTTCCTCCTCCCTATCTCTGTCTTATCTCTCTGGCCTAATCCTCTTCCCTCCTTGTTTATTTTCCTCTTTACTCTGTGCCTTTTTTATTGCTTGCCAGGAGATGATTTTGGAGGCTTTACTGTTTTCATTAGGTCATTTTTGAACCACCAAGTGTGAAATGCTTAAGCACTTTCAGCCAGACCTTCTTTCTCTCTCAGTAGTGTCACATTCTCCCACTATTCAGATTTCTCTCTTATGCCGTAAAAGTTTAATATCATTGTTCATGATTTCTGAAAGACTGAGTCTTCCTCACTTGCTGCTTGGTCTGACACATATCTGTCAGGCTCAATTCTCAGTGGATGTTTTCCAGACTTTAATCTTGCAGCGACAACTTGCTTTTAGTTTTGTTTTTCTGGCATATTTACTGTATGGTTTCCAGCAGCAGCAGGCAGCTGTTTTCAACAAACAAGCTGTGATAAACCCACAGTGCACTACCTGCCCAGCAGCAAACAGCAGACACACACAGTTTTTCTCAGGAGTTGGTGGAGACCAAAACAGAGCTAAAAGGAGAGCGAATATTGGACTTACATTCATCAAGTGGACACAAACAGGACTCCTATGTTGCTCTTTGTCTGCAGGAAGTGAAACTAGGCAACTGTTTACTAACGCATTAGCCACAGCTACTTTATAAGGTGATACTGTTTCAGGGGTGTGTGTTCGTCAGCTTGTTGTGGAGTTCTTCTGTCCCCTAGTGGCCAGAAACCGAATAAGTTCATGCAACTTTAAAATACAACGGGTTTTATAGTTCACATAAATTCACAGAAACTGCACTCTCATACCCACAAACCCTGCAAGATAATGTCAGTAAACTACACACAGTGTGCTAATATTTACCAACCTGCGGTGTTTGTACTGTAATAAAATACTAGAGACAGGAAAGAAGACAAAATATACTTCTGCTAAACAAATTAATATATTTGTTTCCGACTTCTTTCTCATCTTTTCTTGTTTCTCATGAAAAACTGGATACTTTTACCTCAAACAAAACCATTTGAGAGGGAAAAAACCACTCTTTGGTAGAACTACTTATAAATCATTGACATATGCAACATGTGAGGGTTAAGCGGTCATAAGGTAAAAAGGAACCATAAAGTTTCCACTAATTATTGGTCGTTTGATAATATAACTGTATTTGTCAAGACGTTCAAAGCAGATGAACGATTAGTACTAAGGTAGTTTTCATTGGATCTGTCTTGACCCGTTTCATGTACGCCTCTGTCCCTTTTCAGCTCCCTCATCAGCTGCAGAGTGTGTTGGTCTGTGTGTGAGAGTTGTGTGGGTGCACATCCCTCTCTCCGCAGTGACCTGCTGCTCCGCTGCACTCCACTTCCACAGCATCCCGCTGGCTGCCTAGCAACGCTCAGTGTCCATGGCAACGGAGCCAACAAACGCCCCCACTCCTCTTCAGCCTGTACCCCTCAATTAGGGCTAAATTGTGGCAATCAGGAGAGCCGAGTCACAGAGCGGAAGGCCAGGAACCTCGGTGCCCAGGTTAGAGCCGAGCATTCAGGTTTTCTGCAATCAGACTCGCCAATGCTAGTGCTCTCAGCAAGGAACCACTCATTAAGAGCTGAGACCGCTGGGAGATGGAGAAGGGGTCAAACAGAAATCAATGCTTACGGGTTGACAAGCTGTGGAACGATGTACGGCTGTGGATTGTGTGTTCAGAAAGCTTTGTTATAAAATGAGGACATAATTCTGACTGACACAGAATCAGTCTTCATACTGAGGGAAGTTTTGCGTTACAGAAAAAGGTGGTTGAGTAATGCGATAATACAACGTATACACCTGCAGATTGTATGGATAGAAGTGACAGTGCTTACAGAGGTATGAGCAGTTTGTAGATGCAGTGGGGATACTGTGGCTGCTGCTACAGATGTGTTTTAGCTCTCTCTTGGGGATTAAAAGTGATCCTGTTCAAACTGCACCGTTAAATCTCATAATCAGTTTAATTAAAGCAAACCATGTTTTTTCCTCAACTCAATGTAATAATATAAGTTTGTCAGTGTTATGTCAGGTCATCTGTTCAGTTATCACATTCAGAACTCATCACTGAATCATGGCTTACATTCTGTGACATTGTAATTATATTTATTTTTTTAGATCCAACATTTTTGAAATTCTCACTTTCTACTATATCTGTGCATGGCAAATATGATATGGTTAATGTTAGGGTTAGGTAACTAAAACACTTGGCTAAAGTTTGGGGGAAATTGTGGTTATGATTAATAATAATAATAAATACTGTTTGCATGGCACTTTTCTTAACAAAGTTACAAACTGCTTCACAGGGAAAAGAAACAAAGCAAACAATAAAAGCAAAGAAAATGCAAAGAAAAACAAGCAATGAGTTCATAGAAGGGAAAAAAGGGAAGAAACCTCAGGAAGAGCAACAGAGGAGGGATCCAGGCTGGACAGACAGGAAATACACGTCAGAATCAGAACGAAATAAAATGAATATTAGCAACTTCCAGGTGCAGCCAAAACAGGTCGGACCTGAGCCACACGACCTCCTCTCTGCCCCGAAGACCTGGAACGAGCACAGACCGCACACACACACAAGAGTTTGAGTCTGACTCGTTCTCTTAAGTTCAGTTAAGCACATTCAGTGGGTTTCACATTAACAACAGTGAAAAGACGATTTACTGACACTTCTGAGGCTGCCTCGTCACAACTTAGATTTGTTTTTACAGTGAACAGATCAGATATGGTTGGAATATTTTTGATAAATGATAGATCTAATGTTAACAGATGGCAGTCACATTATGCTTGAGTGCACGTGCATGATGTAAGCTACTAGACGGAGTATGTACTGTATATATCATATACATGTCTGTTTCTGTTGATTATAAATATTAGGAGTGGTCTGGGGTTAGTTTGGGTTAGTTTCAGTGAGTTGAGCTTTTAGTTTTGAGCTTTGAGTTTTTTAATATAAGAGATGTTTTTTTTGTAGTTAATTTCTGATCCCTTTTCTCTGATATTTTCATCTGGTTGCCTTTATTTGTGTGATCCCATTCATCTTGTGTGCGCCCTCACCTTGTTTGTCCCTTGAAGGATGATGTGATCTCATTTGTTCGTGTTCTTGCTCGGTGTCCTTCTGCTTGGTCCTGACTGCCTACAGTGCTGCTGAGTGCAAGCTGTCGGAGAGAGAGAAAGAAGATTAGAGTGGAGGAGAAATCTGAAAATCTGTAGAGAAAAACCGAATAACAGTTATTAACAGAAGTTATTTTCTAATGATATTTCAGTGTTTTGAGTCAGAAAAATGTTAGCGCTGACCAAATGACAACATGAAGTAAACGTAAAAATGGTGGCAGTAGTTGTACTGTACCATTTGATTATGGTTAATCAAAACATCCCTTGTAATGAAGTTTGTTGTAGTAAGATCAAACAGCAGCTAGAGGGAGACGTCAGTCTAAAAATGGGCTGGAGTGCCTGAACCACTGTCCTGTAGGGGGCGGCTCACATCTGCTGCTTCTCTCTCTGCAGGACCAGTTTGTTGGAGAAACTCTCGTGTTCTTCATGCTACAGTGGGATCTGTGTATTTGACTTTTGTTGCATTTCAATTGTATCACATGCAAAAATCTGATAAATATTAACATTTACATTCGTTTTAATAAATACATAAATAATAAATAAAACTTTATTTATAGAGCACTTATCAAAACAAAGTGCTTCACAACAAGAGAAATAAAACACCACAGTGAATGACGAAATAGAAAGAAATAAAATACATAAAATACACAAAAGCAATAAAATAAACAGCCAGTTCAGGTAAAATCAGGATCTGCTTTCAATATCATATTTGAGAGCAACAGTGAGCTCCTGACTCCTGGTAGTGTGTAGTGTTCATTATTGATGGTTGGTGTAAACTAAAATGCTGGTGTTAACTGAGGAAGCCTGTTCAGCAGCACACACTCTCAGAAAGTAAAAAGGTCATTAAGGAAGCTCAGAGATACTGAAACTTTCTTCCCTCTTGAGATCAGACAGGTTCTTCTTGGTGTTTGTATGAGCTCATCCAGCAGCTTTGTTCCTGGAGAAACTCCTCTTTTTCTGGAGGGTTCATCAAGTCACTTTTAAGCATCTCTAAGGGTTTCTCTAAGTTTCTCCTGAGGAGCTCCTAAACAAAGCCCTTTACTCAGAGGGGTTCGTGGATAAAGTGTGAAAATAATCAAGAGGTTCCTTAAGACACCAAACAGTTAATGAGATCCTTCAGTGAACCTCACGTATTTGAACAGTTCTGTATGGAACTTTTATAAAATAAGGGTCAATTAGCACAGTACGGCATTTTCTGCTGTTTCGAAGGTCATATATAAAATTGTGTTTGATGATAAATGGGTAATAGAAGGAGCATATCACATGAACTATACGTGCAAGGCTATTAGAAAACAACATCAAGGGAAAGGGCAATTCCTGCACACTGACTTCAAACACCAAATGCCTTTGAATAGACAATGGTTGGCTCCCCATCAGATCGTAATCAGGTCAAAATATTTAAAAATGGTTACCACACCCACACACAGTATATGTACCAATCATCTGATAGGCCCTTTTGAGACAGGTGGGAGTAACCATCAGCCCTGCCCAAGGTGATAATTAGCACGTACGTAAACAAACACTATGGCAGTACGAAGACAATAATGGACTTTTAAGACACCAGAACACACCGTTGCAGTGGTGAAACGTTTGTTACATTACATTGCAAAGAAAGAACTTGTCTTCCGCCTCACACCCTACAAATAAAATATGCTACAAAAAAGGCTCCCATCCTAAAACACAGCTTTCATAATCATCTACTCAGAAGATCTCACTGACTGACTGATATTGAACACCACAGAAAAAAACTGTATAAAATACACATGTGTATATTATAACTCCAAACATATCTCCTCACATATCAGTCCTGTTTTGTGTTAACATTAACATACAGTATGACCAATGCGCTGCTTTGGACCGGTAATCTGCTTTGTGTGTGTAATTACTGGTCGTCACAGTGAAAGTTAATGATGTCAAAACACCGTGACAGGAAATGGAAGCTGCTGCGGAGGACGAGCCTGCTGTGGTTACAGTATCATTTCAGAACTGGATGATTGTTCTTCCTCATTCTTTGAAACTGAATACTGATATTAGACTATTCAGTCTGACTGATGTGTTACCCGGTTGTCTTTTGTACATTACAGTGAGCATCCTTCACACCACTAAATCATCCCTCTAATGGCCCTGTGATGACTGCATGGCTGTGGTTTAAGCCCGAAGTGTAATGACCTTGTAATAAAAGATACTTTTGTTGATGTCAAACACCAATTTCAAAAAACAAAATACATGGTACAACACCCACATCAGCACTGAACATCATGGCTGTTTCATATCTTGAAACAAAATGTGGTGTAAAAGCATCTTTCCTCTTTCTCCTCTTTCACTCCCTTTAATTCCTGCTCTTCCTCCCCATCTTCTCCTCCTGCTCTCCCTCCTCTTTCAGCTCCCTCTTTTCTCCTCTCCCTCCTCTTCTTCCTCCTCTTTCTACATCTCCTCATCCTCTCCTCTTCATATTCCTCCTGTTTCTCCTCCTCCTCCTCCTCCTCCTCCTGCTGTCCCGTGTGAACAGAGCCTCTTTTCTTTCCTCTCTCCTCCTCTTTGGATGACCGCCTGTTCCTGGAATTCAGAAACCCCTCTCACTTTTAATTTATGTGCATATTAATTGCTCTCCATTGTAATTTCCACCGTGGGATACAACATGCAAATGCGCCATGCATTTGTGCGCGCTCGTGTGTGTGTGTGTGTGTGTGTGTGTGTGTGTGTCATTTCTTCCTCCTCGGCCAGTAATCCGCCACAGACATTTTTTTCTTCCTCCGGTTGTTAACGTTCATATCATTTTAACAGTTAATTCAAATCACAGCAGATGTAGCTGAAAAGATTATGGATATTTCGACATTTTAAATGTGCAAAAAGGCACTTTTTTTTAAATTTTGCATAGTTTAAAATGACAATATTTAATTTGCATGGAAGCAGTTTACAAAAAAAGTACAATGGAATGAAATGTATTCATTGAATATTGATGTAAATCAGGACTTTATTGCTGAATATTTTATTTTTTAATCATGACTTGAACTGCGGGGAAATCACCAACTCTTAGAGGTTTTAATAAGAGGAACTTTAATAAACATTTAACCTCTCAGTTAAACATTTCCGTGTTTTGGCGCAAAATGATTCGAGTTTTTTCCTCTTTAAAATTCCTTCTTCTTTAACGCTCGGAAATTGTTATGACGGCGTCTTAATGGAGGGAAGATTTGTTAAAATAATTAAAAGATCAAACGATTCAATAAGACTGACTGTGGAGTATTTTTGCATCGAGCTTTAAACTCGGTTCATTTGTACATCCTCAGACTGCCTCCTGGAAGCTGCTGCTGAGTCAACTGTGTTTGACTCTTTTCATTTGGTTATTCTGCATTGAAGGAAACAAAGCGTCCTTCCGTTCATCATTCAACCTCCTGTTTTATTTGGTGACATTTCCTTTGAACGTGAGACTGGAGTGGATCCGAAGCAGGAGTGTATTGATCACACGGTGTCAGTTATCCCGGGTTTCTGTATGAGAGCAGAAAGTGAGCCTGCACACGCGAGTCTACGTGTGAAAAGAACATTTTTGTAGAAATGAACGCGGGTTTGTTGCAGGAAAAAATAAAAGTTTAGAATTTGCCACAGGACCTGGTTTATTCACCTCATCATTGATTGGATAATTATCAGTGATTTCCAATAACCTACCAGCCAATCAGAACAGCTCAGCGCAGAATATTTATACGCTACACGTTTTGTTATATTTCTTATTATTTGGTTATTATTATTTTTACTTTATTTGACATTAACTATGGCATTCTATCCCCGTTTTTATGTTCATTCTGGTGTTTTTTATGCGAAGCACTGTGTGTGTGTTCTCTTTGTTGTAAAGCGCTTTGAGCTGCATGTCTTGTGCGAAAGCAAATAAAGTGTATTATTAATATTATTCTTCTGTGCAGAATCCTGTTAAAAAATAACCTGAGATCAAATCAAAGAGCTTCGGTTTAGCTGAACAGGCCTCCAGCACGAGTTCACAGATGAATCCCACATCTGAGCCCATTAAACAGTAAAGCTGGGAATCTGTTTCCAACCTTTATTTTAATCTCAGGAGCTCTTGACCTGAAACATAAAATAAATGTCAGCAGTGCCTTTATTCATGGGGCAAACTTCCCTTCATTATATATTCTAATATTATCAATCTAATATCTGCACACAACTGGTCATAGAACTCAAAAGTCCATCTAATCGCTGTTTTTAATGCCCAACCCTTCAGTGTGCCGTGATCAGGTGAAGCACTTTAACGTTTGCTTGAGTCGTACAGAAACATCAAAACGGGTTTCGCAGATTTTCCTTAAAACGAAGTGAGATGAGCAAAACAACGCAAAGAAAAAAGCAGTGAAAAGAAAATGTGTCGATTCTTCTTACAACGTGGAAAAAAAGAAGATTTAAGACGCCGATGAGGACGCGTTTTTGTTTGGTTTGGTTGGTCTAAACGACCTGTTGGGTGTCACTTTATGAGCATCGGTGTATTATTATGAATTAGGCTATATTAATGTGTCATTAATATGAACAGAAGACACGCCAGAGGAGAAGGTCAGTATCGGACGACTCTGAAACCCCGCCGTTACTGTCCAGTGAGCAGTAATGATCTGTGTCGACTTCTGAAAACTGATCTGCAGTCAGCAGATCAATAACTTCAGAAAATCTCATTTCTTTTAACTTGTTGTCATATTTATGTATTTTACTTTTGAATTTTTTTTTAATCTTTAAGATTCATGTGCACTTACAAATGTCGACTTTGCAAACAAGAAAGAAAGAAATGTTTTAAAAAACGTGCTCACGGAGGCTCTTTCTTTTTTCTCTGCTGTACAGGTAACATCACACACACACGCGCGCGCGCACACACACACCAGTCATACCTCCACAGTCAGACCCCCTCCCCCCCCTCAATCGGCCTCAATCTGAATCTGGATCCACAGCTCCACTGCGCATGTCTGCGAAATTCGAAAGCATCAAGCAATTAATTTCGCATTATGAATCATCTCATCATGAGAAACAAAGGCACAAGCAGAAGCTGCAGCAGTAAGATCACACAAAACAAAACGGAAACAAACCAGAAAAGCAGAAAGCACCGCTCTCCAACAAGTCACCCTGCACAAAGGCTGCGTAACGCACGGCTGTATTAATGTTAATAAATTATTCATTTGTGCTTTTTAGATCAGCTATGAGCCATTGGTAAGAACAACTTTTGGGTTGCCAGGTTGGGAAAAATTGCTCATGCTGGTTTTTATTCTGCACGTGTCTCTGTAGCGCTTCCATTCCGCAGCAGGGCCCTCTAACGGATCTATCTATTAATAATCAACAGCAAGCATGTAACTGCACACAAGTATTTATTAATCACACCAATATTTAGAACTGCATTATTACCATATAGAAAGGATAAAACACAACCTGGCAACCTTATGAATGGCAGCTCATTCATTTATTTCTTAACCTTTAATGAAGCTATTAATTACAGCTTATAACCCTTTTAGAAAGGGCGACTTCTCAGAGAGTGGTACCTCAACGGTAAAAAACAACGATGTGTTGTGTACAAAGCATCAAGCGGACGAGAATATGAACACACTCTTAAACATTGACCACATGTTAAAAGAGAAATGTTCTGGCTTTGTCCTTCCAGCAGCAAACCGTGATGCCATGTAGGCTGAGTGAGATGAAACAGGTGGGTGAACTTTATTTAAACACATTACAGTCACTCAAATGTCGTTAAAAAACATCATAAATATTTCTTAAAATCCAAACAGCTTCCTATTTTTCATTATCTAAACGTGGCAAATTTTTGTTCCTGTAAATGAAAAAATGTGGGAAACTCAATTTCTTCAACTTTTCGGCGATAAACTGCGTAAACAGCTGCAACTACAGTGTTTCTGCTAATTTAATAATATTCCTGCATCAACGTGAAATCCCGTAGAACTGAATTTATCTCAGAGGTGAGGAAACATTTGTTGGTCATCGTGATTTAAGGTGGAGAACTGAAGTGAAGCGCGTTCACGTCGTTATGAATCTCCATCCTGAGCTGACGCCCTGGACAGCAGCAGTGTAACACTCACGTGATGCTAAATGTAAATCTCTGTAATCGCTAATTTAAGCCTCAGTTTCAAAGTAAAAACACTGAAACATTTGGGAAAATAAAAGCCTCCTCAGGCCTCGAAACATCCGCGAAAACCCTTCTCTCCGCGTCAGTCCACGTGCAGAAAGTCGCCTCATTTCCCTCCAGCGCCGACATGAATTTCTGACTCATTAGCATTTATGCAAATAAGTTTCTAATTGCAGGCGTAATGACTCTGGCGTGGGAGATTTTTCAATCCGCCATGTTTTTTTGTGCATGCTTTACAGGATGCATTTTCCCCCCCATCATTTTTTAAAACAAAAGCGGACCTTTCTCTTATCTCCAGCCGCTCCTCCGACAGGAATCCCGCTGGAGCTTAATGCCACAGTGAGGAAGAGTGGGAGCCTTCTTTCTTTAACAGGCCGCGTTTATCTGTGGCATCGACAAAAAGCCCCTTTCATCCCCCTGCCCCGCGCCGCAGCGGAGCCCTGCTGCCCGCGGTGTGTGGCGTTTCAACATGCAAAGGATGCTGCAGGAGAATCGAACTCAGAGGTGAGTGTGGAGATGTGCAGCTGCAGCTCAGAGATGCAAAGCCTGTAGCGCCTCTGATGCAATGTGTGCAAGCAACATGGAAATGCAAAATGGCAGCACATAAAGGAAGCAGCAGTTTGAGGATTTGTCTTGAAAAGACAATTAAAGGCTAAAAAATGACTCAACTTCCCGTTTCGGGAGGAAAACTGAGCGCGTTCCCTCTTGGGAGAAATAAAAGTTTTGACCCCTGACAGAAATATTCATGATCCAGATCTGCAGGATTTAATGTGTCAGTTCAAACTGAAGTAAACTGGAAAAGATTTCATCTTTACACGTAAAGACTAAAGCAAAATTCAATGTTTTCTGTCATTTCTGGTGTTTTCTTTTGTCTCAGCTCACCCTTGCTTTTTATTTACCACCACACCACTGCTCCCTGCTTAATGAACTATTTAGGATGGCAGTGGTGTGTGAGTGTGTGTGTGTGTGTGTGTGTGTGTGTTGGGGGGGGTTAGTCTGTCTGGTTTGGCACAAGGAGGCTGTTTGTCCCCCATGGAGCTCCAACAATATGGGCAGATTTTGAGGGACAAAAGATCCGGAGCTTTGAGTTGCAGAGCACGTCTCTGACACCAGGACACTGGTGTACTGGGGACACTGGGATGTCGTAGTGGGAGACGGGGAAGCAGAGTGCTGAAGCGGTTTACCTGCACAGCTGCACAACAGGTAGCAAATGTAAACGTCTCGTTAGGATGGATTCCCGTGGATATGTGAAACCCAAAATATGAAAGTGATGCTAGTGAATATATAAAAGACATATTTCCAAATGAAAGGTGCCAAAAGACACATTTTAAAGCCGTGGGTCTGCAGGGTGCAGCATTTGTTTGTTTGGCGGGTGGTGATCAGCTTCAGTGATTTCCTGGAAGATGTTTCTTCCTTCATCTGAAAACCATCCTGCAGGTATTTGTTGGGTTTCTTCTCCACATCTTCATTGTTCTACAGAGCCGCTCGTTCCATGTGAAGATTGTCACTGTGAATAAAAATGCAAGATAAATTAGTCAAATGTAGCACAGAAACACATTCTCTGTCAAAAATGTAAGGAGATGTGATCCTGTGAAGTGCATTTGACCCCGACTCTGATTCATGTCGCATAATATCAAAGACAATTCACTGTATGGAAAAAATCCTTGCAGAAAAAAATGTTGTTTTATTATTTAATCACAAATTAAATTCGCAATATTTAAGAAAAACATCGAGTTGATGGTGAAATGTATTAACACAGTCTGTTAAAGATGAAAAAGGATGCCCAACAATAAACGTCTCAGTCACAGAACAGAGTCAGTTGTGGACAGACGGAGCAACATGTCTTCAGTTGGCAGGAGGATCAGATGAGCAGAAGGTTTGTGGTTCAAATCCGCAGCAGGACAGCCAGAATATTTCAGTTACAAGAAAGGGAGGAAGTGTGGAGTCTTCTCAGGTTTCTTGTTGTGTTGTCATCATTCAGTGTGTGCGATGTTGTGAGCTGGAGGTCTGAATACAGACTGATACCTGAGAACTAGACCTCACTGAAAATTTCTACTAATTTGAATCAAAGTAAACTGTATTTTCCCATCCCGTGTATGAAAAACTGTGGACCTCGTGGACTAAATCTAGGTGCTTTATTTTACAGTGAAACCCTGAACAACACCTGTTCCTATCAGAAACCAAAAAATAATGCAAGTTATTAACATACATTTCAAATGACAGACTTTGCTTAAATAAATCTTAGACAAAAAAAAAATTTTTTTTAGCGCTGTCACTTCTCGTATGGTTTATCTGAACTGGAGTTAATGGTCTTAAGAATACATTGAAGCTCACTGATGGGTCAGTGAAAGAGCTCTGTGCAGGGAAAAAAGAGCAACTTACACAACAAAAAAACAAGAAAAAAAACGCAGTTTATGTTCCGAGCTCTGAAACATTTGCTTCTTTCTGCTTTTCGTCTCTGCACCGTTGCCCAAGTCTTTTTATTTTGGCCCCGGTTCTCATTCATGGAAGTGTTTTACATGCTGGTCAGCAGCTGAACTGGTTCACTGAGGTTTTTTGCTGCTCGGTGTGGACAGTGTGTGGGCTGTAAAAACATCCTGCTGCTAGTTTGAGGACACAATCTGAGATCCAAATGTACACAAAACAACAATCCGTAAGCAAAATTCAACGCGCAAGACAGGAAGCTGCTGTCACGTCCAGATTTGACTGACAGATCTTTAATAAAGGGACCAACGGGACAACTAAGCTATTAATCTTTTCGATTGCTGTTAAAAGGTTTCTCTGTAAACACAACAAAATGTTTAAATTGAGAAACACCAAGTCTTTATTTTTTATATCAGTCAAACTCCTCTATTATATGAATGTGAATACAGCTGTTATGCTCATTAATAAGAGATTGGGCCCCTAAGATATCGCTCACGCAGGGTGGCCAAAATAACAAGAACACCTGCCAATCTAATGCAACCAAATACAGCAGCTCTTCATTAAATACTATAATGAAGCTTCTAATGTTGAGAAAGTGTATGGCAGGTCTTCTTAAAGCCTGCAGTTTATGTAGTTATTGTTTTGGATTTCATGAAATTGTCAGGTGTTGTACAGTAGTTTTGTGTCACTCTGACTTGCTGCACTCATGTTTTTTTTACTTTCCTTTTAGCTTAATGAAACTTAATTCACTTTGAAATACATGTATGTGATTCTGTTGAGAAAAAAGTAGAATCTCTTGATTTCTACCTGCCATTTAACGTGTCAGATGTGCATGGGTGCAGGGTCAGCCCACAGTGTCTTTGGTGACTATGATTGGGAGATAAATGTGCTTTTCGAGAGTTCAGTATCTTTAGTTGTTTGAAAGGTTTATGTAAAACCATCCATCCATCCATTTTCTGCTGCTTAGAAATGTCCTCAGGACTGGTTACAGTGTGTCACACCGTCTACTAAATGTTAACAGTTTGCTTTGAACATGTACGTTTTTGGTCATGAACTTCTTATCCTGTCATTCATCATCACTTTACATTGTTCACATCAGCTGCAGAGGTGCTGGTTCCCCTCATGTTCGTCCTGTAGGAGCCTCAAATCTGCTGTATGTATGTATGTATGTATGTATGTGAACCTGAAAGTTTCATTGCCGATTAATCGGCCAGTTCTAATCTTGATTAATTGTGTGGTCTGTTAAATGTCAGAAAATAGTGAAAAATCCCCATCACATTTTCCCACAGCGCAAGGTTTCAAACGCCTTGCTTTGTCTGACCAGCAGTCCAGAAGCCATTCCGTTTATTATCGTATTTAAGAAGCCATTTTTGCTTGAAACGATAACTCAGTTATCAAAGCAGTTGCTGATTAATTTTCTGTGGGTTGACTAATCGATTAAACCATTAATGTTCTCGGCCCAAGTCACAGTCGCAGTCAGAGACGCGGTTACAAACTCTGGTGGAAAGTAAGGAGGCCTGTACTGTATTTGCTCCACAGCTGTAGTGAAGTCACTTTGAGGTACTTTTGTTCCTTTACACTTCTACTGGACAGCTGTAGTTACTTTGCAGATTAGACCTTTTTATGCAAAACACATGATCATTTTATGATGCATAGTCATAGATTAAACGATCTAACAGTATAGTTAAAATCATCTTCACCTGTAGGAGCTACAACATGAACATTCTGCTTACACTTAATGCATCTGTAATTATATCCAAATTATTATAATTCCAAATGCTTGCCTAAATCGAGGCCATTCTGCATCTTAAACATGTCAATCCTTCAGTTGCTTTCCCGGAAAAGTTTTCATCCAGAAACATATGAGCTGGATTTGAAACTCAGGCCTGTGCAGATTAAACTGGTTGGAGTAGGAGGTGGTGGTGAAGGGGGGGTTTAACCGCCAAGCCCTGCAGGAATGGCCTGATGGGTGCTAATGAACTTGGGATATGCCTCCACAATGCTGAGCGGCCCCTGGTCCACCTCGGTGCCCGGGTTCCCATGTAGCCGACAGAATAAGAGAGAGGGATAATGGGGGGAGGAGGAGAAGTGAGGAGGGGAGGGGGTGGCTGGACGGTGCACCCAGCCCATTGTGCCCGGTCCTTAGCCCATTAGCCACCACCAACCACTCCGCTTTCCCAAGAGGAGCTCGAGGCCTGCCTGCCTGCCTGCCTGCGTGGACTCGGTAACCAGGCATCGGCGAGGGCGAGAGGAGGGGAGGAGAGAAACAGTAGCCGTATTTAGAGTTTGATCTCCAGGAAAGCGTCCAAAATTTGGAGAGAAAGAAAAAGGGAGCCTGGGACATTGGTAGGCAGAGAGAACCCCCCGACAACAAACCGGGGACTGACAAAGTTGTCTCTTTGGCAGTCGTGCCTCCTATTGAACCAGTAATTTATTCAAAGGAGATTTTTATCCCCGCGATCTGATTATTATGATAATCAAGTGACCCAGACCCCCTTTCTTGGCTCTTGTCTGCGGGCTCTGAGCTCGGCGGTGACAGTAAAAGCTGATTTGCACGGTCTTCACCCCCTGGTCACATTCCTGGACTCCTCTGTATCAAAGACGCAGACAATGAGAATAGTGGATATGCGCACTTGATCCAGGCGCATGAACGGAGGCCGCAGTCTCCGCCGGGGGCTTTGTGTCAAACGAATACTAGTAGCCAGACAAGATTACACGAAACTTTTTATAATCCCACATGGGCCAAAACGGGGCTCAAAACGACACACTTGATGAGTGAAACTCCCGAACAGACCTACAATAGAGGCAGCAGAGAGGACGCTGCAACTGTGGAGGCGCTTATGGTGCCCACTTATGCGTAATAAGGGAATTAATTATGAATCTGGCCATCAGATTTTATGATATATGAGGGTGGATGCCAATATTTTCATAATTCTGTTTGGTTTGGTCTCAAATATAAAATCCGTTCAAGAAATCCAACATGAATTTAGATGATTAGTTTGCAGGATTCGGATCAAGAGCAGAGAACTTGAGCATCCATGCTAATTCACGACCACGTCTGCTTTCATATTTTAGAGGGTGGAGACAAAAACAGACCTGCATCGTGTCATAAAGGGGAGGGCCTTGGTGGCAGTATATGTTTTTAGAGCAGGCATGTTTTAAGTTCATATTGCATCTGACGCGAGGAATGGCGAGTGCGAGGGACTGCGCGGGCAGGAGGGGGGGAGGCGAGATCCACCTCCGCGGGAAATAATGGGGATGATAATAAAACAGGGGGAAAACCCGTCCGAGGGAAGCTGAATGGATGGAGCCAGAGAGACGTCACGGCCAGCCGCAGCCATGAAGACTGAGCGGTCCAGCCTCTGGCAGCTCAGTTGGTCTCCATCTCCCGAGCCGCTCGCTCCTCGGTGTCGGAGAGCGGACGCAGCAGCGACTCGCAGACGACGGCGTGAGTATGAAGTATAAGATGTGTTTTCTTCAGAGGGGGAGTGCGAAAGCGGGTGCGGAATATCAGCTAAAAAACGGCGAAAAACGCGTTTGCATTCGTGCCGCGTATGTCGCCAATCTGCACACATAACGGAGCAGGATGCGTGTATAGTCTGGATGTGGCAACAGCGGGCGGATACGGGCGATGAGTGTTTGAGCAGCAGGTCTTCAGCTCTATATCTGATATAATTTCTTATTTCTGTCTCTTTTGTGTCTTGACGTTCTGAGGAGTGTAAAGTAGGAGGTGATATTTCATTCAGAATGGCAGCTGTTGGGAGCGAATACGAGGTGGAAACATATTGCTTAGCTCAAAATATGCACGTTTTGTCTTTTATTTAATGTTTTTTTCAAACTGCATCAAACGGCTCTAGAGATATAATATATCTAATGAATTCATTTCTTAGATGGAGTATGGAATAGTGTCCAGGCCCCAGTGAAAGGTCACAGATGAAAATGCAGAAACAAACCTGCGCTCTCTGGTTAAATGATGAAATATATCAGCGAGAGAGCCCCTTGTAATTAGACGTGGTTTGGCTCTGCTTTGAGGGAGAACTCCCCTGTTTCACAGCCTCAATGACGCATTGTGCACAGGCTTCATATGCGCCATTCACAGGGAGCCACAAAGGCCAAAAGGCGCTTCCAGCCCGGATTTCATTTCTCACACACACCTCCAGGCTCTTAGCAGGGCCACTTCTCCAGCTCTGCCCGCTGTGGCAGCGGGAGCGGCAGAGTCAGGCAACATATGGCACCAAAAACCCACCCAATGTGACACGATCAGGGTCTGGGGACAAAAAGAGGGAGCCTTTTTTTCTGTCTTTCTTTTTTTGTTTCAAATTAAGCCCTTGCAGGACTCTGATGTGGCCATGTGGCTCAGATATAAGGATTACCAGCAGACAGGCCTGCAATGCATGCGTAATAAGACAAAGTGGTGGCGTTCACACCCATAGCTGGCGGATAAAGGGATCACAAGGCCACATATCCAGTCCACACGTGTGCACCGAGTACGAGGCCTGTGCAGAGAACACGTGTGCGCCCCCCGGACACACCGGGGGAGAAAACTGTGCCTGTGGAGCTTTGAGGGGGTTTGAAGCAAAAAATAAAATGCTGGGATTATGCAACGTTTCACATGATGAACATGAGAGTATTAATGTGTATGCACGCAGGGGTCAATGCACGAGGAGAGGCAGAGGGTGAATCTGGAAAAGGAAAGGAACGATTGCAAAACAAAAATCATGTTTATCGTAAAACGGTATATTTGGAATTTGATTTTTAAAATTTTGGTTAAACAATTTTATGTTTTTTCTTTCTTTCTTTTATTTATTGAACTAGTTGCACCATACAGTACGCACACACACACACACACACACACGGAGAGGAGACAAAGTTGTGTGTGCCATTGCAGTGTATTTTAGAGTAATAATTTTGCAACACCCGCTGACCATATTCCTTTCTGTTCAAACATAAAGATGACAGGTTGTGCATTAAGTTATTATGGCAATCCTCGACTTCAGCACAATAACAGCAGTAATGTGCAGTGGGCTGCTGAAGCATCACACGATCCACACGACTGAAGTCTGCACCTTTTCCATCAACATTGTCTTTTTTAAACCATTTTCCATCGTGGGAGCAAATGCTGATTGTCTTTACTGTTTGAACGAAGGCTGCAGTATGCAAAATGGGGCAATTTGGCTCCTCCGTGCTGTATAGTCCATTTGAAGAATAAAATGATCGTCTCTTTTTTCCAGGGATCCCTGGAGAGACATTCAGCGGCCTCACAGCACGTGGCTTACTGTAGGTAATATTGGCTACCAGCTCTCACTGTCACATCACACACAGGCTTCGGTAGTCAGGTTGGACATTTTGGGAAGTTTGATGGAATATTATATTTTATATTTGAAGAAATAATAATAAGATATATGCCGGTCTATAGTCAGAGGTACACAGTTATTAAGTTATAGTAAAGTTATACATATAATTATAGTTTTGAGGTAGAATAGTATTTACCGTGAAGATGGTTTGTAAAACGCCAAAACGAGTTAGAGGTCGAGTTAAAGCCACAGCCCAAAACATATGTCAAATTATTTTGTCAAATTCATACAATATCAGGGATGTTCTAGCTGTAGTTCCATTACATAGAGGACGTGTGGAAATGAATTAAGTGATTTCTGCAAACCGTCATTTTCAGCTATAGTGCTGCTGTGGACACTTTGTGTGTGTGTGTGTGTGTGTGTGTGTGTGTTCATCAGACACAGTGTGTCTGCCAGCATGCCTACACCGTCACCCCAGTGTGCCACTTCCATTCTAGTAATTTCAGAAATACACATATCTACCTTCAAATATCGGTTTGACTTGTGCGTAAAATACTTTGTCGTGCGTAAATGCCTTTGTTGCCTCAAAATGCAGCATTCAGTCTGATAATTCAACCTGTATCATAAAATGGCTTGAAATGAAATGTTTTACCCGGATTTTACCACGTGATTTTAATCAGATGACAACCAATGAGACTTTATAATGGGAATCAATTTCTTGCTAATAAGCTCTGCACTTTGCATAAATTATTTCAAATTAGAGGCGCCGGATTTGTTGACGTCATACACATCTTGGCCAATGGCACAGCCTGATGAGGTTTATTTAAATGGTGGAGAGAAATAACCCGGAGCTCGACTGTATTTTTGGATTTTATCTGAGCTCACGTGAGTCAAAGAAAAGAGGCCGCTGTAAGTGTGACACTGTGAGGGTCTTTTGTTTTTAAACTTTTGCAGAAGAGAGACACTTTAAAATCTCCACAAGCTTCATTTTCTGAACTCACGGCGTGAATAATTTCTCGAGTGAAATGCATGTGAAAGGCGAACGTTGTGAGGTTAAAACCCAGAAGACAAATATTGAAATTGTATCAATTTATTAGAATTATATAACAGCAGTACAGTCACGAATAAGCCAGTGTTAATGAAGGGACTATTAATGATGGGGAAATAAGTGCAATCTGCGTATAATTATCTTTCTCTTTATCCAGCTTGGAAATCGTGAAAATATGATCTAAAAGTCATAAAGCTCACAGCATAGTCTGCATCAATTAAAAATGTTAATGTTAGTATTGCATCATTCCCATGAAAAATATTATTGTGATGAATTACTGAGTTCAAACACCAAAGAGAAAAATGTTTTTTTTAAAACAGGCAATAAAAAAAATGACAAAATCAAAATGTTGCTTGTAAATTGGTGGTTATTATTGTACTTTAAAATACTGTAAAATATGATGATCTAAACATAATACTGAAATCTGACCATTATGTAATTAGGTCATTTTATGTAATTATGTCATTTTTATTAGAACATGTGGAAATGTGTCTTCTAGTATTAATATGAATTATCTAAACTACTAGTCCATCTGACTAAGCTAGTTATGAAATAAACATGTTAATATTTTTTACATTTATGACTCAAGCTGTGAGTGTGTATGTGATTGCCACATATCTGTGTGTGTGTTTGTGCATTTATATGTAAGCCTGGGTCAATCTCTGATATTGTCTGTAATTATGTATCGAAACATGTGAAAGTTCACACATTAGGTACATACGTGTGTGTGTGTGTGTGTGTGTGTGTGTGTGTGTGTGACAGCTGAGGCATGTTTCTGCTCTTAAAGGGCCTTGCTTTGTCCTTGTGGATTGAAACAAAGCACCTTGACGAAGATCTGTGTTATGGTGACAGCCTTCTGAACAGCAACAGAATACCTTTTTAAAAATCTACAAAGATTCAGACAGTAGAAGGAGAAGACCAGCTGTTTATTGTAATCTGGAGGGAGAACAATGCCAGTGGGACTTGTTGTTTGCTAAGATGGATGTAGCCGTCTCTGCTAATGCCTGCATGTTGCCAGTCAAGTCGTGTAGGAGTGTTCAGGTTTGGGTGTGTGTGATGGAGGGCGAGAATATTCTGTGCCTCGCCCTCCTCTGTCACTCTCTCTCTCTCATTCTCTCTCAGTATCTCTTCATCTCTCTCTCTCTGCTTTCAGTCAGTTGAGCTTTACTTGGCGGTGGCGTTGGTGGGGGAGGAGCCTGCCACAACAGGGATCTGGGCACACAGAGCAGCTTTAATTAGAAGGGGCCTTGTGCCATGTGCCACCACGGCATGTGAGAGGAGTGTGTGTGTGTGTGTGTGTGTGTGTGTGTGTGCATGCGTGCCACAGCATTGTCTATACCCATACAAGTGAAGAACTGTTTCGTGTACATTTAGCTTTACTTTTTCGCAGACATATTTGGGTGTGAAAGGATGTGTCTATTACATGTGCTTCATGCTCCGATAAGTGAGCGGGTGTGTATTTGTATTACATCACTGTTAGTGTATATGTAAGGACATTTTTTCTTTACACGTGTGTATGTACATCTTAAACCCCTCTATCTTGCTTTGACACCAACCTCGAGCACTGGCCAACTGCTTTGGCATCAGATAATGTAAATGAAGACAAACCATTTTCTTTTGTAGTCAAACAGCCAGGATCTTTTAATTTAAAAATGCATTTGGGCCTTGGTGGGGGGCGGCGTTTGAAGCCATCACCCTCCTATGGAGCCAGTCAGCGGGTGAGGTGGATGCACCATAGGGATGGGCGCTGGGCCGGAGAAGGGAAGGTTGGTGCCGTAGCCGGTTTGGACTGGTTTGACAACTTGCGTAATTTTTTTTTATTGGTGCCTCTCACTGATTGTTTGATTCTGTGGAGTTTTTGATATTGAGGCATTACTCACAAGCCAATCAAAGCTTTCTGTGCACAAAAGGAGGTTTCTAATTGGCCGAGGCGGTTTGAGGCGGGGTAAGGGGCCACTTGGTGACATCACAAAATGAAGGGTCAGGACATTTAAGGGCTGCTGTAGGTTGAGTGACGAAAAAAAAGGCCCCAAGCCAGAAGAGTAACGTCTTTGTTCGGAGTTGGTGTTAACTGCTGTTGGATTTTTGGGGATTTTCAGACACATTTTTGACATGAATTTTAACTCCTCAAGTATATCTGGAATCATTTCAGTCATGTAAAATCAAAGAGATTGAGACATATAATAATGTTTTTATCAACAACTTTTTCCTCTGCTTATAGGACAGAACTTGGCCCATGGTACTTCGCCTGCGGCTTGAGAGGATGGGTAGCCTTAGGGGTTGGTTGTTATCTTTGGTTATCTAGCTGTATGAGTGATGTACATTCTTCATAAAGCTAGATAACCGAAAGTAACAAGAATCCCATTACACTCCTGAAAAGGCATCAAGACCCCAAACGCGCCTCCCTCCAAAAAAACAAACTCTGCCACAAGAACTGCAACACGAGAAAAGAAAATGGACAACATTTAAAAGGAGATGGGAGTGGAATGCAGCAAAAGGTAGGGTGTATGATATATGTGTGTGAGTGCATGTAGGTGACAAAATCCCAGACCACAACCACTTTAGATAAACCTAACTTTATTGTAAAGTTCTGTCTATATTTTCTGTTTCTATCCATCAACATTTAGAAATGCAGAATACCATTGGTAGGCATGTAGAAATAAATGGTACATCAGCGTACCTATTCCCTACAGCTCCCTGCAGCCAGTGGCAGTGATCCGTAGCAGTATGGTTGGTGCAACAGGATCACTTTTAATCTAATAAGCCCCATGATCCTTGTGTGTGGGTTGGATGCAGGGGCTTAGCCATAGTATCACATGGCCGGGAGTGACGGGCTTGCTGAAAAAGACCCACACTGATTCACCAAAGCTGGTGGACTTTGACAAGTCGTTTAACAAGTCAGTGTTAGCTAATCAGTTTGCTAGCCAGTTTAGTCAGTGCTCTATTCACATGGCTCCGTGAATTTCAGCTTTGCTGCTTGCATCTTTGGCATCAAGAGAACATGCAATATGAAAGGAATGTGGGCCTTTTATATCATAGGAGCTGCATATGGTGCTATGAATTATACATATGCTCTGACTTGGATAGGATTGTGTGAGTTAAGAATGCTCCCTCCGAGTTAATCCGGGCTCCCAACTCCCTGCCGGCATCTAAGCGAACAGACAAGAATTTGTTTGAGGCCAATTTTGTTAAGTTAGCCGTTGTTGATTTTTTTTCTCCTTCCCACCTACTCCTTTCTACCTTATGCATGAAAAGATGTTTGATTTGGGGTCCTGGCCGTTGTTTGATTTGACGTGACAGTTGGCTTGGTTGTGAATGGGCCGTGGCAAAGCCTCCATTGCATGAGGTGCTACCATGTGGAAAGGCCTGATGGGATCTCGCTGAATGCTGCTGTGTGTGTGCGCAAGGCTGCGAGGGGGGAGTGGTCCAGGGGCAATCAAGCAGAAAGTGCCCCCAGTGACGAGATCCATGAGCGAGAGAAGGAGAACAATCTCAGCCTTAAGGTTCTTTGCCTGAGCTCATGGTGAGGAGTAATTGGTCAATCAGATCTTCAACCTCAAGGCCTCTGATGGCTGATTGAAGGTGTGATTTCTTTTCTGCCCATCAAAGCCAGAGGGTCACTCCTGCTGAGAGAGGCCACTAAGGATTGTTCCCAAGGTCTCAAGGCTTTGGAGCTACCAGGCTAGCAGTGAACTCCAATTGTAATACACATTCCACATGGTGGTTTGCTGTCTCAACATGGCTCAGCTAAAACATCACCCTCGAGTTTGGATATATTCAGTTTGACATGGTACAAATTTTAAACAGTTGTACAGGGCCAAAGTGAAATTCCTAAAAGCTTGCGTGGCAACCTCACCTCGCAATGTCAATCTCTTCAAGCCCTGCAGTTGTGCCTGCCTGCCTGCCTGCCTGCTGCATTGCAGGTGCTGAGTGTGACATTTGAGCTCTGGGCTCAGTTAGCAAGAGAGAGGAACGAGGGACTTGACAGGAAGTGACAGTCGGAGATGTCACCTTCTTGGATGGCAAAGTAGTACCTGGTTCCCCCTCTACTGTTCTGCTACCACCACTGCCGATGTGTTTTTATTACAGTGTAGACTTGTGAGTGCGGCATGGGTTTGATCTGTTATTGTAAATGATAGATTAATGATTGTGCCTGACGAAGACCCAAGCAGTTGTGTGTCTGTGCAGGTGCATTGTGCATTTATGAATTTGAACATTTAAGAGGTACAAGGCAGGCAGATGTTTAGCAGTGTAAAGATAAGTTGCCTCCTTTTGCTTCGTTTTTGTGTCAGTTACAGTGTTGGGGCTAAATGGTAACTGAAGTCTTGGACAGATTATGTTTATACCCTAAGCAGTGCCCTGGGAGAAGCATGTCATGGTGCAAATGCTTTGTGCTAGCTCTGTGTGTGGCACAGTTATATCACTAACACTTCACGCTGGGGACCTCAGGGTAGAGACCGTCTTAGCTTCTCCCTGCCTGAAAATGGCACGGAGATGGAAGAGTTCCTAAAAACCACCTTAGGGCCTTTACTCTCTCTCTTTTTCTGTGTCCCATGGCAGTGACTGAAATAGAGAGTGCAAAGAGAAAGGGTGGAGAAGGAAAGAAGGCAGGGAAAGGAAAGAAAAGGAGGGTGGTGGTGGGTTTGTCTTAGCTTTCATGCACTAGGCAAGCAGATTTAGACTCCAAGTGTCAAATAGAAAAACAGCCATTGTGGTCGGGTCCTACTTGCCCCCCCACCAGTAGACTTTACAGTCAATAGAGCTAGTCCACTTGTCACTGAGGGACAATGAGCCCCTTTGCCTCCCTTTCACCCCTGCCGGGTCCGAGCAGCCAGACAGTTTTCTGAATAAGACCTTGTGATTCTTGCCCCCTTTTCTCTGCCTCTCTTTATCTTGACGGAACACACCAACAGGGTTTGCAAAATGGCTTCGCTGTTGGGCTGGAGCAGAAGGCCAGACCCTGTTATTTTCTACAACATCGGCATTCCCTCCACTCCCATATGCTCACAGAGAAATGAATGCATCTTAGGCATTTGCAAAAGTCAATGGGCCTCCCCAGACAAAGGAGATTAAGTTTGGCAACTTAGCAGTAACAGGTGTACTTTGACTGTGCTCGGACCACACGGTCCGTTGCTCTGTTTGCCTCCCTGTTGGTTTTGAGTTGTGTGGAGATAAAGATGAAATTTGCTTTGTGTTCTCAGACGACAAGAATGCTTCAGCCCTTGTCAACTTAGAAGTTTTAGTCGAGAGTGTTTCTGGCCTTGCTGTCGAGCACTGGCCTCTTATCATTTTTACTGCTTTTGAAAATGTAGCTCAGTTTTGCAACATTTCTCCAGTGATTTGCCAAGATTTCTCCAAAGGGATTCTGCAGATATCTTTAGATCTCGAGCTGTGCTCACCCAAGGGAGCGAGTTAAGGGTAAACAATGCGGGCACACAGAGGAAGAAAGAAATATCAGAGGGAGTGCGGCACAGCACTGAAGCATGAATACATTTTCACATTTGGAACTGAGACAGTGATGTTTTAAGAGGGGAAATATCTTTCAAAGAGAATGAGTAAAGCCTTTTCTATCCATACCTTCAGTATTTCCAACCACAATAAATTGAGCCATTCAGCAGCAGTATAAACAGAGACACTCTCAGTGCCAGAGCAAAACAGTGCATGCATTTGTTTGTTTCAGTCGTTAATAAAGCTTTTACCGAGAGCCTCGGTCCTCAGAAAAAGCCCATTCTGGTGAAATGACTTGGCAAAGCATCCGGTGGAGGGTCTGTTCAGACTGAAGCTGCTCCCGCTGCCATTGTCTAGCTCTCTCTCACACACCTACGAGTCCAGAGTAAGCACACAATTTCATTGTTGCGTGAGCTGTTAATATCAGAGGCTTCACAATAGAGCCCATTCGCCATATTTGCATAAGGCACTTTTCCAACAAGGACCCGGAGAGGGCTTGAAAGCTGGCCCACTCCAGTGCCAATGGCAAAAAAATGTCAAGTGCCAATTAGGAGAGGTTTGCCACCATTCAGCAGTACCCCACCCCTGTAGTCCTTCCCCTCCCTGCTTACCCACCCCAACTCTCTCACACTCCAAGTCACCCCTGTTTTTACCACCTTATTCCAATTTCAGACATAGCCTTCCCCTACTGACACCCAGAGACAAAAGCTGGCTCCCTCCTCTGCTAGCTAATGGAGGATCCTTTCTGTTGGGCTCAGAGTATTAGTAAAATCAGACAGCGTGCTCTGTTCACCGATTAGTCAGCTTTCTTTGTTGATTTCTTTGAATAGAAGGGTTCGCGAACTATGCGGCTAAACCTGCGAGATATAGACTCCACCTGCTAGTGAATATTGAACTTAGCAAGCTGGCTACATTGTGTTGCTCTGGTTTTAGACTCGCAGGTTTGCATGGGCAGGTGTGGGTAATTGAGGGAAGGATTTTGGTAAAGACAGATGCTGATTTCAAGCAATTAAAAATAACCTCTTTCATCTGATATCCACAGTGGTCAGTCTGTGTGCTAATAGCATTCAGCCTCCTAATGACTTGCTTCAAGCTAGTCCTGCTTATTATTTTGCACCGATGCACATACAAATACAGAGTGTCCTATTATTTGAATGGCTGTAGTCACTACTATTTGAATTGTGAGTACAGGCTTTGACTCAGTGTTAAGGCTAAAAGAAATGCACTATAACACTACAGTCAGATTTAACGGAGCTACATCAAATTCAACTTAGCTGAGTGTCAACAGTGCTGAACAGCTGTTTACAATTCTACCGATGCTGAAAATGCAGGATTATTTCCACTAATGCTTAACTGCGGCTGTCAGATGCATAGTACGTGGTGACAGGAATGTAGAGCATCATGAGTGTCGTTGAATTTAAATAATGTAGTGTTTGCATTAGGAAAGCCTTTGCTATAAAAGGTAGAGACATCAAATAAATAAAAACAACCTGGTATCCTGTAAAATGACAAGGATGCAGCAAATTTAATTTTAAAAATTAAGTTGTAGACATAATAAAAAAAGGTAATTGTGTTTGTCCAATTGGGCTACTGTTGTTTTCCATAGAGCATTTACCTAACTTACCGCCTCCTGCCACTCAAAAGGATTTTTCTCTTGTCCCCTTTTCTCTTTCATTCTTTCATTCATTCTCTGTGTCGAGTTTTTTTTCTTTCCCACCCTTGATTCTCAGATGGTTGGATCTGATTTGCATGCATTTGCATAATGAAAGTCATTTGCATGCTCAGGGGCAGACTGTACCATGAGAACAGACATGAAAAGGTGTGTGTGTGTGTGTGTGTGTGTGCATGTGTGTGTATATACATGCATTCGTGTGTGCATGGCTTGCATTCGTATGCTTCCGTGAACTATACATGCGTTTTGATGGATAAACCACGTTCTTAAAATTTTCCCTCTTGCCCTCTGATTTTCCCTCCAACGATTTCTGTGCAGGCTACCACCACCACACCACTGAAGAAAAGCTGGCAAAAGGAGACTGAAAAACAGAGAAGAAGGAGGAGGAGGGGTTGCTGTTGATTCTGCCCTCCCTCTCTCCTCGCCCTCCTCTGCATCGCCTCTTCCCTCCTCCTCATCCTCCTCCCTTCTTCCTCCGCTCCATCCTCAGCAGACTGCCCCTTTTTCCTGTACAGCGAGAAGCAGCCCGCGCCACCATCTTAGAGCAACGCTGGCATGAAATGGAAGTGGGAAGACCAGTCAGTGCAGGTAACACACCAAACCCACTGCGCCCGCCATGCTGCATCTTTCTATCGGCGCCATCCCGACACTCCATCCTCTCCTCTTCCACCCCTCCATGCCCTCATTCCCCTTCTCCAGCGGGCTATAGCCTCCGTTTTAATCACCTCGGATATGTTTGTTAATTGCACGATTCACAAGATGCACTGATGGGTGGAAGGGAGGGTGAGTTGATGTGGGTGGAGCGTGTTTTGTATGTGTGTTCACATTAAATCACTCTGCTCTCAATGCCTCTCTCAGGAGGCTTTCAGTGGGCATCTGTCCTCTAAAGCGAAATGTTTTCTTTCCCGTTTGGGAATTCTCGTGCCATCCTCACATGCGTACCCCGACATGGCGGCGGCGGCTGCCATTTTGGAAATATGATGCAAGCCGTGCCTTCCGGACAATATAGAGGCACAATTCATAACTCCATATAGTTGAGCACTCTAAGATTTATGCACTATATTGTGGTCACAGACATAAGACAATGTGGTAGAGAGTTTTTAGATAATGTTTTTTTGTAGTCTGCTGTAACAGGAGTCATGAGTTTCAGGTTAATTCTAAAAATCTCTTCTCTAATTTCTTCAACTCCTGAAATCACGTCAGAAGAAATGTCAAGGTGGGCACATCTGTTGAGTGATATCCATGAACCACTATTCACATTCTCATACAGGGATACTGCAGCATATAACAAAACCAACACAAAGCCGGAGACAGAGAGAGAGAGAGCGAGAGAAATAATAGAGAAGAGATGGTGAAGAAGTGAGAAAATGGGACCTTGATAGGCAGAGTCTCAGTACTGGAAAGCCTCTCTTTGTGCGAGTGGCCAGTGTTGGAGGGCAGTCGATGCTTAGACAAGTCGAGTATTGTTCTCCCTGAGCGAGCTCGTTATAGTGCAGCATTATTCCAACCAGGGAGCTCCCAACTTTGAAAACCGCTTAAACCAAAACACCAATTAGCATCGGCTGGGCTTGATTAAGTAAGGCAGCCAGTAAACAATGCACTCCATTGTCCTTGCAACAGAGAGACCTCCTTTTGTTTGTGTCTGTGGTGTGGAGGTCAGAGAGACAATGCTAATGCTAACTTACAGTAGGGTGGCAGTCCATAGGGCTAACAGAGAGAGTGCTGTTGTGTCAAGGTGAGAGAAGAAAAAGAGAATGTTGCTAAACACAGGAAAGCATTTCGTCATCGAAGGTCCAAGGTGACTTTCCCAGTTTATAAGAGAAAGTTAGAATCAATTGGCCAAAGGTGAAAAAAGTGTTTCATTTCACCTAAACCTTTGTCCCTAAATTTCAACACTGATTTCCAATATTTACACAGACTAAACTTTAATTTATACGAGTTCTCAAATTAGGTCATGCCAAGCTTTCTGCATTTAAATTTTTGACAACGCAGCCTTTAAAAGCGGAGGCGTCACTTGGCTTTCCTGAGAAGTGCTGTGGTAACTGTGTCAAACCCAAAGCACACTAATGACGGCCAAGCCTCCATAAACAGGTGGTAGATTGAGCAAAGGGGGCTGGGGCCGTTCTCAATTTACTGTGTAAATTATGCAGAGCCCAAAACAATGCAAACAGTAGACAGTGGAGTGGCTGGCGTTGGCTAATGAGATGATGAGAAGCCTGGGAGGGCTGGGAGCTAGTCGAGGTGAGGGGGTAGGCACGGCCGGCAGCTTGTGTCTGGATCTGTGTATTCGTGTGTGTCTTCGTGCGAGTGTGTGTGAGGGTCTAGAGGAGCTTTGGCAGGGGAGCAGACACTGTCCTGCCTGCACAAACCCCGTCGTCAGCACCCCTCCTACCCAGACTGAGTGCTGCAGAGGGAGGGGAGGGTTAGCAGGCAGCTGGGGCACCCTGCCCCCATTGCTCCGGCAGGAGCACCAGCCTTGGGAACCCCTGTGGCAGGGGTCCCCCCCAACACTGGCACGCAGGGGCCCCCCAAAGTCTGGCTGCAACCCCCCATCACCACCATCCCCTCCTCCCTCTTGTCTCACCAACCACCACCACCCCTCCCACCCTAATGTGAGGCTGGGGGCCTGGGAAGGACTTCAAGTTCATGGCCAGACCTCCTATTGAGCTGACAGCCTGACTGTTTGCTCAATTCGGCTCCCCTATTCAGAGCCGTGCTGGAGGGGGGAGAGTTGAGACAGGGCTGGAGGATGGGGATGGGGGTGGGGGGAGGTACACCGTAGCACTGCAATAGCTATTCATTCAGCAAGGGGAGACAAGTAAAGAGTGAGGGAGAGAGTGAAGAGGAATGGGGGGTTTGAGTCGGGGTGCATAAATAAAAAGTGAGGAATCCAGGCTCAAAGTTTGCTTTGAGTGGTGTGCGCCTCTCTCACACTCTTTTAGACTCTTAATTACCGGCGCCTTCCACTTTTCTCTCTCCCTTTCTCTAACAACCCCCCCCCGATGCCCATCACACACACACACACACACTCCTGAACACACACAAAATCGCAATCATTCTCATCATCCCCTCTATCCCCTGGTTTTATTAGACCACATGCTGGGGCTGTAAATTTACCATTAACAAGCTTATTCACTGTAGCCCTCTCAACAAAACAAGACCATGATGCCAATAACTCAAAGGGACACCAATACCCGAAACTGCCTTTTATACCACCACCCTCTGCTGTTAGCCACTCCCTCCCTCCCCCTCATCCTCCCTGGCCAAGTGCACCCGCTCTGAACAACAGTGTAATGCTAAATGCCAAGTCTAACGTGATGCCTGCTAATAGCTCAGGTGATGCTAATTAGCACGATGGTTGTTGATTTCTGCCACTAAGCTGGATGGCTGCATTATCGGTTCACTCTGCACTCAGTGACCCGCTGTAATATTTTAAGTTGTTTGTCTGAGCTGCTTGAAAATGTAACAAAAAGGGGGTTTGATAGCCTTCTGAAGTCCAACTCAGCCTAGCTTAGGGTGTGTCACATGCTTCCTCTTTGTATTAGCAGCTCGTAGCGTACCAGGCTCCTGTTAAGGCCTTTCAACTTCAGCCCCAATCCCTTCAGCTGGTACATGGAGCTGTGCTTACCTCAGCCAGATTTAGGACACACAAGAAGTGGCCCCATAAATTATTTTTCATTTTAAAGAACAACGAGGACAAACCTTCTTTTGATACACCTAAATTGGCATTCGCAGTCCACTGTCTCTAATAATTGTTTTGACATTCACATGATTGGCCTCACTGTGTGTTTAGACTCACTCTGAGGAATTGAAGCTGTATCTTAATGTCATCTTTCTCTTTGCAGGTGAATGTTGTCGGTGCAGGGGGATCCGAAACGGCTAGAGCACACAATGGAGGGATAGCAGGACAACTCCCTCGGCGGCCATTTGCCGCCTTTCAACCAGGACTAAACAAGAACGATGGCATGGATGTCTGCACATGACTCAGTGGCGATTCCTGCCCTGACTTTGGAACATCGCTGCACTGTTTGTATCTCTTTGATGCTGCTGTGTGATGCATTATTTGACCCAACATTCAAACTGGACTGTTTGTGAACGCCTTGTGGTGTTTTAGCTGAGCAAACATCATGGTGGACTGTGACTGTGGGAAACAAGGCCCAGAGAGAAGATCATCTTGAGGTGTAGACAAACTGGTCCATAATTGTGACTCTTGTTTTCGTTTTTGAGGGTGTGGCACTATATTTTGTAATTATTATATATATATATATGTTTATGCCTAAACAATATTACTTAGACATGAGTTAGTCTTCAACTAACATAGGCCTGACTTACTGTAGGTCATAATTGATGAGTTGTAGCCCACGTTTAGTTTGATTTCTGTTTTGTTATAGTTGCTAGGACTCAAAGACACGTGAATGTGAGACCCACGGCAGCAGTGAATAATACTGCACTGCGATTGGACAGCTCCGTGTGTCGGCTGACACAATGGCGTAGGAGTGAGCTGTCGTCTTTATACTCTATGCAACTGTTTTATCTTTTTTTTTTCTGTTTTTTTTTTCGTCTTGAAACCCAGTTGGGCAGAGCCCCTTTCATCATTACTCTGGATTTTTTTGGGCTACCAGTTTATAGACATTCCTTCAGACATCATCAAAAGAAATGGTTTCTGGAGAGACTACATTCCGTTGTTAATATACTGATACAGAAATTACAGTGTGTGTGTGTGTGTATGACAAATGTCAGAATACAGCTCAGTTTCATATGTATTGAATCTCATATTTGTAGCTTTAACAGACTTTGATTTGACGGTGCAGCCATGAGTCACAGTCTGAGTAAATGTGGACTCACACGTTTAATATTCAGAAGATATATGGCATAAGTGTGTTTGATCAGCAGGAAGTAGCTGAGCATGGCTCATGGCTGCGTGTGTACAGAACATGCCACACTATTAAAACCTTCCCAGCAGGCTTTGAGACGCAGCAGTTTGGTTCATAGCAGTTACCTGCTTGGCTGTAATGATACATCTTTGGGTGAGACATGACAAATACATTGGCTTCAAACACTGCCTTAATTTCCTGTCCTTGACATTAACACACACACACGCGCGCGTGCACACACACACACACATACCCAAATGCAATAAAGCAAGTACTATCGCAGCCTAATTCATTCTATATTAATTTTCGGGAAGTGGCAATTTTTTATTACGATTGATAATCTATGCAAATCTTTTAAATATTACTTTAAACAATCTATGTCTATGCAGTGCTTCTGCAATTGATTCAAGGGAGACTATCTTGGCCTAATTTAGAAAATGTATTCTTTTGATAATCATGCACATCCCAGTGCTCAAGACAATTACTTATCTGCCTGGATAAGCTTGAAATTATGTTTTTAATCTTTAGCAAAAAAAAAAAGTCACTCTTCTGATATCAGTCCAGAGGCATGAAAACCATGAATTGTGGTCTAAAATAATTAAATTGGTTGCACTAAATCTCTTTTTTCCTTAAATGCTGATCAAACATATCTATTCAGCTATGCCTTCACATAGCTTATTGCTTTATATAAGCAACGGTGTTTGTGTTATGCAATCTAGTCGCTGTGAATAATTGTTCACCACATGTGCCTTTGTATGGAAAACTGTGTTGGAATAGTAATAAAGGTTTACATTGAAAACAAGGGGAAAATGGTTGTTGTGCATGTTTTGTCAATTTCATCTGCATGTGATTAGGTGGCAGGATTTAGTGATTAATGGAAAGGTTGTACATTCAGCAGCCACATGTGCTGCTGGGATGTTCGTGAGCACTGAGCTTTGTCACTATTCTGTAAATCAATAGTGATATAACTCAATCAAAAACATAAATGTAAATATCGGTCTGACAAGGGAGACAGGATATAGTTCGAAGCTTACTAAAAAAAAAAGAAAATCCAATTTTTTTTCAAAAAATAGCTGGCACCTTTCCTTAAATATTTAGCTTTTGTTGTGGCAGTTACGTCTACAGAGAAATCAACTGCAATTTAGTTCCAGCATAATGTAACAGCCAAATGAAAAGATTATCACAATTCCCCTGAGATCAAACAATTTTCAAAACACCATCAGGAATGTGGGTTTATTTTCTGTAGTGTTTGGCATCAAGCTACAAGCCAGAAAGAAAGTAGAGCTCTCTCCTGTTTTAACGTAAAATGAATCAGTGCAAAGACGCTCTGTAGTAAGCAGTAAAAATCTTGACCTCATTGTCGTATAGAAGAGTAAATCGGAGTAAAACAAAGAGCACAGTAACACTCTCATCCTGGATTGTGATGATCTGTGTGCAGCACCGCTGTTGTGCAGGCCACTGTGTGCTGTGCAGAACACTTCCCCTGCGTGATTTGCTGTCTGACACCACATATGGCATACGTGCCAACAACGACATATGGGCCTCCCACAATTCATTAGCATTGTCATGTAAAAGAGGGTAATCCCACTGTAAAACAAATGAAATGTAACCCTTTACAGTACAGGTTGATCATGCAGCCCTTTTCATTCATTCCCCTCTTTTATGAAGTCTCGTGTAATTCAATGAAAGAGGTTTTTAACGCAGCTCCAACGCACCCCCTTGGGTGTCTGCATCCTCGGTGTTTAGCAGCAGAGGCTTTACAAGCCACTCTCCTCTTGTTTACAGCTGCGCTGTGCGTCGAAATGAGCCGTAGTACACATAAACAGCAGCTCCATGCAAATATTACAGTGCCCTTATTAACCAGGGCAGGCTGCAATTACATTATGTCCCAGGCGTTAACATCCAGAAAGCGAGCGCCAGTCCTCTGTGACAACTCCCCTCGCCCTCAGTGTTTCTTGGCGGCGTTATGGCCCTCATAATCTGATTCACAGTTTTTGTCATGCTGCCAAGAGGCAAGTTGCATTAACCAAGCACTATAGGCCTTAATGAACTGAGTGTCAATGTTAAGCACACTAGAGCAAGCTGGAGTGACAGCATACAACCAGGCTGTCATTTGTAGCCATGTTGGATCACAGTCTCAGTTAGAGCTGTTCTCAAAGCTGTGCTCAAATGTTTGTCAGGTCTCTGAGAAAAAAAGAAAACCCTCCATTATGCTTGACGTGTTGAGCATCCTAAAGGACAGAAGTCTTGTGTGTAAGGAGCTGCTCGTATAGAGTAAGGGTGTGGCTTCCTTTTGACATAAAGCACAAAATGGCTGTTCGCTACATCCCTTCCTGAGACTGAAGGGATCAGATTCCAAGATGGCGCCGCAGTGACATTAATGCAGCTTGGATCAGATCGCATCATTAAAAAATGGAAAGGCCGCACTTCTAACCGCAACGATTTGATGGACAACAAGGGCCGGTGGCAGGGGGTCCAAAGTGGGAAATGGCGGGTTCTGGAGCACGTCCAAGGTCTAGGAACTCGGGTGCTGCTCCTTTCACAAGTTCCTCAGAATCGTCATTGGTATGCAGGAATGCGCCCCTAGTAGGCCATTCTGTGTGATTTTGGAGGGAAACATATTTGTAACTGGTCGCTAGGACAGAGGATGTGTGTGTCTTTGGATCCGACCGTGCGTGGTCAGTGCCAAGAAAAATTGGGCGTCTGTCCAGATCTGTCCACCTTTGTGAGCTGCCTCCCAGTGGTGCAGCCCGGCAGTTCTGTTCAGTGAGCAAAGACAAAATGGCTTCAGATGCTTTGAAGGGTACGTTGTCCTGTGAAATGTTCCAATTATAATAAATAAAGATGACGAATCAAGAGGTGTGTGTGTGTTGTGTTGGCTGAACATTATCAAGGCATTGAGATACTCGATCCTTGCAGTGACGACATTGATGGAGTGCCACATTTTAGCCCCTTGTACACATAAAACGCACCACTGACCTGGGTAAAGTTGTGTTTTTTGTTGTTCACACATGATTCCATTTTGAATCTGTTCACTCATGACAAGATTGTTCCACTTAGATTAGACAAAACATGCAGGAAACTGCTTCATTTTTTGCTAAAATTCCATTATTATCTTTTGGTAATGAAGCTGAAAGAAGAGAAAAATTAAGTCGGCCAGTATGGTGCATTCAGGTGTTATCCTACAGATTGGGAAAATAATAAGGATTTCTCTATATGAAAAAAAAGCCAGAATTATTTGCATTAGACTTTCTAAATGCAAGATGCTTGCGTTTGATATTCTGACAGTGTTGTCACTTGCTCCATGTAAAACAATATCATGTATTGATCTTTGTACCTCTAGTATGCTTTACCTGCGCATGTTGCTCCTTTAATTCCCGGTAGAGAAGATGTCTGGAAATCTTACGCGGGCCTGAGCTGCCAAACAATGTGATTTGCAGTGCTTTGTGTGTAGTTACAGTTACATGTAACCATATCAACCAGTGGTGGAAAGTAACAAAGTATATTTAGTTAAGTTTGAGGTACCTGTATTTCAATTTTATGTGACTTTACTTCTACTCCACTACATCTCAGAGGGAAATATTGCATATTTTAAATTCGCAACATTTATCTGAAAGCTGTGGTTGGATCTTACTTTGCAGATTATGATTTTACATACAAATCGTATGATCCTGTAATGAAATATGATGCATGGTTATCGATTAAACAACCAGCAGTTGTAAAATAAGCTCTACCACTACCATCTACAACACTAAAATGCTATTTACATATTAATGCATGAAATAATATAATATATAATAATATAAGATTGATTTGTTCCATTCTGTAATTAGTACTTTACTTTTGATACTTTAAGTATTGTTTGCTGATTTGGTATTGGTACTTTTATTAGTACAGGCAATCAATACTTCCTTCACCACTGGTTTCAACAGCATTTAAATGACTGTATTTCAACATGTGGTCAGGTCCCATTTCGCATTAAAACATAGTCACTGAAATGCTGTTGAAGCAGTGATTATATGCTACATAGTATAATTTAGACCCGTTTTAACCTAGACATCTAGACGTCTTTTGACCAAATCAGTGCTTACTGGACACATGACACTGACATGGAAAACTACCAAGATATTTGGTGTGAAGTTGCATGTATGCACAGTGCTAAAACTACACTAGAAAAGACACGAGGTGTTTCCTTACTGCAAGTATTTTAAAATTGACACTTTTGTCAAGGGAAAAACTCACACTTCAAATTTATCTAATGGATTTGGAAAGGTAACAGAATTGCCTGCAGTGTGTGAGGACCTTCAGTCCCTCAACTTAAGTTAGAACATGAAAATCACCTAAATGAGACAGACAAGGAATTTACCTGACAGCGACGATATTTCAAATTCAACTTTTGTCATTTGTACAGGTAGCATGTAGCTTTGACTATAGCACTGAGCTTAAAATCCACTCACACTGTGAAGCAATTTCTTGGAGCTTATGTATTTATATAATGAAGGAGAAATACTCAGAGAGGTTAGCAAAACTTGCAGCTCAGGCCTGATGAGTTAGACGTCCGGATCACTGAGGATGCTTTTCTTGAAGGCGAGAGAGCCCTGTTGTGGAATGTCAAGTAGTTTGGCCAGGGTGGGTGACTGAAGCGGGAAGTGATTTGACTAATGTTTTCCCTTTCATAGCGCTCCTCTCCACCACGTCCCCCTCCGTCCTCTCCAACCGCCAAAACCTCCCCAGAAAACTTTACGGTGATGTCATTCATATGCAAAACAGGCGTGCTTTCAGCGGGTGAATGTGTGCGCATGTGTCTGTGAACAAGTCTCTATGTGTGTGTGTGTGTGTGTGTGTGTGTGTGCATGTGTTGCTTGAGTGGCTGATTCCATTACTTGAAGGACCATTACACTTGCCTGTCAACAGCCAAAAGACCTGAGAAAAATTAGCAGATTAAATCACTCGGCTCTTCTCCTCCTCCTCCTCCTCCTCCTCCTCCTCCTCCTCCTTCTCCTCCTCCTCCTCTTCTTCCTCTCCCCTGCAAGCATCCAGACTGTTGTGTCGCACCATGGAGGTGTTTTGACAAAATCAAAAATGTAATGCATCTCCTTTGAAAGTTGCATCAGTATTTGATCAGTGACAGGTCCTAATTTCGGCGACAAATCTCTCAAAAACGACAAGAAAATAAAAACAATGATAATGGTGCAAGACACAATCAGGGCAGAGCTCCTGGGAAAGCGAGTAGCTAGGAGGCAAAATCCTAGAAAAGAGGGGCAAACTGAAGCTAAATGTGGTTTTACAGTCTTGTAGAATCAGATAACACAGCAGCATTCAGGGTTCCAGGACATGTTTATTGAAGCAGTAGGGTGAAAGTTCAAATGTCGCAGCGGGTTCAACAGATTTAAGATCAGTTTGTGCTTTTTCAGTTCAATTCATAAAAAACATCAGCTCAGTAACTGTTTTAATCACCAAAGTCACACCACGAACATAAATCCTAATCATAATCCTGCAACGGACTCCAGAGGTTGCACCCAGTTTTACTTATCATGGGATGACAGGAATCCAGCAGAGCTTCTCCCTTCAAAAACAAAAGAATAAATCCCAGATCCCAGAATGTGGGAATGAAACCCCCTCGGGTCAGATTAGCATTCTGAGAAAACAAAATTCCCCACTGGGGCGTTTGCTACAGACCAGATGGGTGTACCCCAAAAATCAGCCACACAGGGGGAAGTGGCTGAAGAAGAGGCTTGGCCCCCAGGGAAGATGGAGGAGAGAGTGTTGAAGGAAGAGGGGGAGGTTGTGAGAGAGGGGGTGCGAAAAGTTAATGCCGACAGCTCAACAAAGGCCGCCACCGCCGCAGAGGGCAGAGAGGAGCACGGGAAAAGAGCTAAGGTCAAGGGGACCTCAGGGGGTTCAAGTTCAAGGCGACTGTCAGTGTCTGCATTTTAACAGCCGCGCCACACCCTCTGAGTAGCCTACTTATACTTCCATTTGCAACAACAACCGCACCCCCACATCTCCATTTACTCCCCAACATTAAATCTGAAGCTACACACAAACTGGCCATTGTCTCACTGTTGCCATATCAGGACCGCATGGAGGCAAAAGGTAAAAGCAACAAGGAGGATTGAGGTTTGTCTGGGCAGCTCTCATGGTAATGCGTGAGATTTTGTACTTGTGATGGCCTCCGCGGGAGAGCCCCCGTCAGGGTTTTTGTGTGTTCGGTGGCTGTGGGTGGTATTGTTGGTGAAGAACAGGAAATGTTCATTGACTTGCATGAAATGTGTTTTATTCAGTGGTCTCAGACTCTTCAGAGATGGGTTTGTCTGGTGTTTGGAGGGTTTGTGCCATTTTTAGACATCAAATCTAGACAACTCTGAGGCTGAGAAGAGACACGAGTAAAGAAATGTCAGTGAGACATGAAATATGATCCAGGAAGTCCAGTGGAAGTTGCAGATTAATGCATTTAAAGGCTTATATGATGCCAAACACTGCACAATGGTTTGTAATACTTACAGACAAGATTTTCCAGCTTTTCATTGAAGTTTACGCTGAAATACTGAGACAGAAGACTCCATGTCGTGAACATCATTTTACACATTTCCCCAAAATGTAGCATTTTTGGAGACTTGGATCTTCACAAGAATGTAAAATAATTTTTAATAGTAATGTAGGTATGACTAATATTTGGACACGCAACATTAGTTTATAATGACCAACCCACCTGCAGACCGCTGCTTGTTAAGCACCTCTGCAGCTTGATTATAGCGTGTTTTTATTTCTCCCGTCACTTCTTAATGAGGTGTCAGCACCGAGGTTCAGATCAATTTATTGGCTCGTATTGGGCTGTTATCAGTCATCAGTCTTTTGTCATCTAAATCTGGTACGATAGAGGTTCCTCCTTTTCCTCCTAAAAAAGCACTCTGGAGAATCTATGAATTAAGAATTAAGATATTTCATTTTGAAGAAGATAGAGTTAAATCAAGCCATCTTGAATATACAGTAGCCAGAATGTGAGCATCGAAAAGAAGATTCTGCTGCCTATGCAGAACAATGGCCTAATGAGATTTTTAAAGTCAATTATATCGATTATCTCTGCCTCTCTCTCATGTCAAAGGCTACATTAGGATGCCAAAACAATTCAGCATGGAAGGAGATGTAATCGCAACCTTGAAATACGTTGTGTGTCATCACATACTGTAAGAATCATGGCTGCAAAGAAGTGATGTTGTGGTCAGGCTGGTGACACAGAATGAACAGGAAACTGTGTTATAGTTTCTAGAATACACTTTAGCCAAAACAAGCTCCAGCTAAGAGTCACTGATGCCCTTTCTCCACACACACTCGATTACTGTGCATTACATGGGATGCCGAATACGTGTTCAATCAACCTTTGACTGCACTTGGCAACTGTGGCTCCCTGCATGTCACTGCCTAATGGTGATGCTGTGTTTAGATTTTTGCCCACAGTAAATTCAGCGTGGTGGATGGCACCCAATCAGCACTGAATACAGATATGATACAGATGTATCTGCTGTCCACCAGACTATAGAGCAGCAGGCTGTGAGACTCCTCAACTCCACCTCATCCTCCGCACTCCACCATAAATAAATTAAATGGGACTTTCTGTTATGCTGGTTTTGCACATTACCACACCACTTCCTTTGTATACTACATGTATATAAATAAGTGTATATATTGTTTTTATTTTGATTTTATTCTGATTTTAAATATTTGTATATACTGTATGTTCTGAGTGTAGCGTGAAGGGGGCTACTCTAACTTGAATTTCACTGTGCAGCCTTGTGTTGTAGAATGACAAATAAATGTACCTTGAACCTGATTTGGTGATTTGTAGGTCAAAAATGATCCAGACAGACTGTTGTTTAAACAACATTTAAACCACTGGGACTGAACATTTCTGAAGAAACTGGCAGATGTGAACCCAAAAGCACGACTCAGAGACAGACAATGCACAATTAAGTTCAATTGACTTGGTCAAGGCAAGATCAGTCAGTCAAACAGGCACACAATCCGACAAGGAGCTCCTGTCTCTTTCCTGAACCTTGACCAAGTGCTGTGAGTGCCTAAACGTAACAATATTGCAGGAAAAACAAATGAAATATGTTGTCATGGAAAGTTTTTCAGAAACGTTCAGTATAAAAAATGTACAGATATGTTCATTTAAAAAATGTCCTCATTGTGTGGATAAAAATGCTTGTAAATGGGTAAATGACAAATGGGTTTTTCCTGGCTTGTTGCTTCAGTCTGGGAGGGATGTGGCATTACATCCGTGCTGACTAATTCTGACCACAGAGCAAAAGTTCAAATCCATTTAATGAAGTGGAACACCACAAGTTGTCCCTCTTGATTTAGAGCCCATTGAAAAAGAGCATATGTTTGCTTTCTTTTCTGTGACCAGGCAGAGGTCAGCCAGGTCATCACAGCTGACCCCCTCGTCACTTCTCCAACCTCTGCACAATGGAAGGTCAATGGGGTGGAAATCTGTGTCCCCGAGTCTTTTTGTTGCCCTCAAACGGACTAGACAAACCACAACATGTCCAATGCCGACCCCTGACCCCTCAGGCTGCTGGCCACACACCCCGAGATCTGTGGGACGTCTCAGTGAAGAGATATATATCTGAGCTGAAGCTTGAAGTCTGTCCAAACCAAGACTGACAACCAGGGGTGGTGGCAGTTTTTTTAGTAATTACAATAAAAACACACTTATGTTGCCAAATACGCCATAAATCTGTGGTTTTGGAACACAACACTTTGAAATATACTGCTTGGTGGTTGTTAAAAATCTTGTACCTACAAAATGTCAAGTTTGCACAAAAACCAGCCAATTTTTTAGTCTGACTGCTCTGTGTTTTCTAAAGGATAAGTCTGATAATATATTTTCTTTTTCAACAAATCCCATTTACAGACCCAAACCAACAATGAATGTATCCACTAACAAGTGTTGTGTGTATCACAGCCTGACGTAGCTTCTTCCTCTGAGCCATAGAGCTCTGTTGTTGTCCAGAAACTATTAAAACACATCGCTGAGCCGCACTGTTGCACTGGGTGACATGAACACACACACTGTAGTTTATTCTGACTCAGTCCCACACACACCGTCCTGCTGCCCCGAATACTCACCAGAGCACCAAATGTGGATTCATCCACCGCTGAAAATAGTCTCCAATAAATGCACTATTTCCTCCTGTTTGAGTAACATTTGTTAAAAACTACAGTGACCAGCTGTTTTAAGAAATTACTGAGCCTTTAAAAAAATTGAACTGCATCTTTGTGAGCTGAGCTGAGCAAATGATCCTTCAGGTGAAACCATTACAATCACTAAAACACAGGTTTGCACATAATATTTAGGGTTACGTAGGTCAGGGTGAAATGTCAAGGAATCTTCTTTATTCTAAACTTAGTTTCAATTTCACATTTTAATAATATAACACAAGAAAAATAGCAAAGTAATGAAAAGGTAACTAAAAACAAATTCCATTTCAAACTATCACTAACAGATGAAGGTCTATGACCAAAGCATTGCTCTTTAATAAATATTTTGCTACAGTGTGCCGAAGTTCACCACTTTTTCAATAGATTTTACTCTTCTACACACCTGTTTTACATGTGTCCATTAGATTTTACACTATTTTACAACTGACAGATTACAAAATTTAAAAACACGGGTTAATGCAGCCTGCTCGTACTAAAGGACTAAAGGTTTATCTGAGGAAACAAAAGCTAAAGATGAGGAATTATATGCTACCAAATTTTGTCATTTAAAAGAACTTTGCCATTCATGTGGAAGAACTCACTGTACACACAATACCTTTTCTATTGTTTCACTGTGTAGGTAACAAAAGTACGTTGTCACAGGGTAACAAATTTAGCATCAAAATGTCTTTCATATCATTTGTAATTGGGTAAATGGACTGTTTTTATATTGCGTTTTTATGCCAAAGTGCTTTACCTCTCATTCACCTACACCCACACACCCACAACCACACACCCACAACCACACACCCACATCCACCCACCCACACCCACACACACACACACACACAGTGTCAGAGGCAGAGCTGCCATGCATGGTTCTTTTGAGCAAGTTGAGGTTTAGCGACTGATTTGGTGTCCTTGAATCTGCATTGAAATCGTCTCGTGTGGCCTTGAATATGACGACTGGGACAATAAAGCCTTTGTCACGTTCATTTTAACATGTATGCACTATAGGCTATATGTAAACTCACGAGGGGGTGAAAATGTTTTTCCAGCCATAAAGCGACATCTAATTATTCAATTTATACAGCGAAGTGAAACTGTTAAGCAGATGACGGTTAATGGACACAGCATCTTTTGTTATTTACTTTTTCTGGCTGTTAATGTCGCCATCCTCCGCCTCCCCTGTCTCATTATGGGTCAACACAGGAATATGCACAAAAACACACATTACTGCATCACCTTCGCACACACACACACACACACACACACACACACAAATGGTGGCAGTTGCTTGTCAGACTGGTGCCATGCTCCACCTCTCCTCACAGCTTTCATGCTAGCTCCTGGTTGCCTTGGCAACTGGCAATGTGTGTGTGTGTGTGTGTGTGTGTGTGTGTGTGTGTTGGCACTGTGTCGAGTACAACATGAAGAGAGAAAGGGAGAGCATGGAGAGCAGCAAAAGCAGATACACACGCAAAAACATGCTCAGGGAACACACACACACACACACACACACACACACACACACAAATTAATTTATGGAGACGTGAGAAGTGCAGGATTAGCATTATGCCTGGTGTTACTACACATCCACTTTAGTGGCCTTGATGGCGAAACAGACCACAAAACCACATCTTCAAACCAAGACATGTTGGAGCTCTCTCTCTCTCTCTCTCTCTCTCTCTCTCTCTCAAAATAAAAGCCTTGTTTTGTAAAATGCATTAAAGATAAAATAAAAACAATAAAAGCTTTGAGAAATTATTGAACGACAGGAAATGCACAATCAGTGGTAATTTAAAGGCGGTAATAGAGTGTAATTGACTGTCGCTGTCTATTAAGTGCCTCCTGTAATTTATGGAGACTGATTCTGTTGTGTAATGTGTGCATATTGTTATGTAAAAATTCTATGCATGGAATACCTTCTACCTGTATTGCTAGTGTGTGCATGTATATGCATGTAGTCTACTGTAACTTCAAAAAGGTGATAAATGACTTGTGTATTAATCATCTTATGTGGCAGGTACTGTAATATTTAGGAAAAATACATATCAAAATATATTTCCATTTAGCTTTTTGGTATGTTTCTAAATTAAGGTGAATAAATGACCGCATATAAACATTGTGACATCACATCAACACAGGGATGACCCTGATTAAGGCCACAAGCCGAAATGTGTTGGTCTAACATTAAAGTTGTTCTGTAGTTTTGACCTCTTGTTCCCTTCTCCATGCACCTTGGAAGTAGGCGAAGTTGTGCCAGAAACCCCTACTCTACATCAGAACCATGGGCATAAACCTGCTGCTATACCGGCCTCCACTCTTCAGTCTTTCCTCCCGTTTAGCCACAAAAGCATTTGTGAGGTCCAACACTGATGTTGGGTGATACAAGACCAGTTCATCCCAAAGGTGTTGGATGGGGTTGAGGTCAGGACTCTGTGCAGGCCAGTCAAGTTCTTGCACACCAAACTGAGAAAAGCATTTCTTTATGGAGCTGCTTGGTGCACGGGGGCACTGTCATGTTGAAACAGGAAAGGGACAAACACAAACTGTTGACACAAAGATGGAAGAACACTGTTGTCTAAGATCTCATGCTGCTGTATTAAGACTTCCCTTCATTTGAAATAAGGGGCCAAAACCAGGAAGACCAGCCCCAGACCATAAATACACACAGTGAGAAGAAAGGGGTGGACTGCAATTGTGATTCATCATTTAGCTCTAAGTGAAATCAACAAAATAAAGTTAGGGCATGGATAGGGTGTTATATGAAATATGATCTGCAAATCTGTGCCACTACAGCACTACAGCAGTGGTATGTATATATATATATACGTAACCTGAAATGTATATATATTATATTTTCTTGCTTAAAAATAATTCAGATGAATGAATCTAAGATGGAAAAATTAGTTTTTGGTTAAACTGTTCCTGGGTTGACTACTCAAACATTTGTGACGGTATCTATGGTATTTAGATAGAATCACATATTTTTGATTGCTGTCCCCCCTTTTGTGGCAACACAGGTGAAAAGAACCGAATATACGGGAGCGCCGACATCAAGCCACTTGTGTTTACTCCCAAACTTCCTACAAAAGCAACAGTTTTATTAGAAAGTGTGATTCCTGCATTTAAAAACAGGAGAAGGTCTTTTCATTCTGATTGTGCTGTTACTGTGATTATTACTGGAATAAAAGACACCACGTACATCCAGCTGATGTTTCAGTGATTTAAGATGTCAGCTGTAAATGTCAAGATTGTGGCGTCACTCCCTCAGAATCAAACCAGCTGTTTTTTTCTATCAATGCAAAAATCATACAGGGAGAAATCTGTTGTAGAAGGCATGAGAGAGCAGTCTCTACATTAACAACACACATGCAGCCACAGTTTGACACCTCTGTCACCAGTAGCATAAGTCTGGCTTTGTTTAGTGTAACACTGTACCACCACTGACTTTTTTCCTCCATTAGAAAAACACACCATGCTATCGCTATCGCTATCACTGTCACTGTCACTCTGTTCACAGACAACAGCAGATTTGCAGCTCTGTAGCCACAGTGCTGCTGTTTTTCTGTCTGACCAAATAATTGCAGTTAATTGCATTCACCTGCCGGCCCTGCTGTGAATCAGTCTCTAATTAGAGGGTTAGAATGAAAAGCATCAGGGCTCTGCAGCCTCCCGACCAGGATGGAGGACCACTGACCTACATGTTAAGGTTGTTTTCACACTTGGTCCCACTGGACAATTTTATCCAAACGAGCTTTGTTGCATGGATTCTGTCTTTTTTTGTGTAACAGTTGTTGTTGAGTTTGATCTGAAAAAGATAGTGCTTGATGCTCATCAAATGGGAAAGATTGTAGGGCTTTTAGGGTATTTCTGTATTATATATATATATATATATATATATATATATATATATTGACTTATTTAAAAGTCAGAAACTGGTAATTATAGTAAATCCCGTATGACGTGAATGCAGCTCTGGTGTGGTCCTCTGGGGTCCACACCTAATGTGAAAGGCAGTCGGTGATGCATTAACGTCATGTGTCATCAGTTAGGATCTGCGGTGGTCAGCAGGAAGGTGATGATGTGATCTGGCAGGTGACACTGAAAGTTTCAACTTACATTTGAAGAGAGGAACATCAACATAAAAATGGTTGCAGCTGAAATAATAGCTAATTGCAGCTGGATTTACAGTTTGTAAGGATTCCTGGGTGTGGAAATTAGTTTTTATATGCTAATAACTTGCAACAGCAAATACATTTAGCCAGTAAGGTAATGCCACCTGGATTACGCTTTTCATCAACATAACGAGGGAACGTTTTAATAAATGTTTTCCTACAATAGCCACTTGTAGCAACTAAAACATGATTATCATTGAGGGAAATTGTACAAAAACAAAATCAAAACGGCACAATTTGATTATCTAAAATACAGAATCTTTTTTTCTTTAATAATGCAATAGCCTAATCTCAAAATAATACTATTTTTTCAGGGGCCGCAGTGGGCCCCTGTCAGGCCTCAGGAGTGAGGCCCTGTTCTTGGGAGCGACTCTGTCAAGTTATTTATTTAATCCCATAAGGGTAGTTGTTGTACACCTTAATCCACATGCACTCCTCCTCCCTCTTTCATTCAGGAGCTCTGATTGGATTACACCACAGCTCAGCCCGTGTGTGTGTGTGTGTGTGTGTGTGTGTGTGAGAGAGAGAGAGAGAGAGAGAGAGAGAGAGAGAGAGAGAGAGAGAGAGAGAGAGAGAGAGAGAGAGAGAGCATATGGAAGAAAGGAGGGAGGGCGTACACAGAATGATGTGTGTGTGACCTGTATTCAGCTCCTTTCACACACGTCCTTCATTTCTGCCACCACTTTCTCTCCAGCTACACTGTTTAATAGCTTCATCTTCGGCAGGTGATGTGATTTTAATTTGAGCAAAATCATTTTGAAATCAAATGTGTTTTTAAAAGCAAAAATTATTTTCTTTTTAAATGTCAGTGCTTCCATGTTGTTTTTTTAAGGGTTAATTAAGCTCCCACTGACGTCCAGCTGCAGTCCAAAATAAAACTACACCTCCAGACAATCAGAAAAAACTAAATGTTTTTCATATTAAAGAGTAAAAATGTATTACAATTATAGCACATTTATTAATGCCTGAAGCATGTATGTCCACAGCTGCACTTCAGCTCCTTCTGTGTCCCTTTGAGTTCAGAGAGAAAGATGTTGTGTCCCAATTCCATTCTACAAACTAATTATGAGCACTGAGTATGTCATGTCTTCGCACTCGCACAGTGATAAAATTAATTATATAAAAAGTCAATAGGTAGAGTTAATAAAACAAAACCTTGATTTCTGTGTTGTTGATTTTACACTATTGTCCCACAATGCAATGCACAAAGGACACAGAGGAGCTGCTCACTGCTGGAAAACATTCAAACTAATTTTGTACAGTGGTGAAACACCTAAATAAACTGAAAAATAAATCTTTGGAAAAACATCTTTACAGACAAGGCACAGTCTTTATAAAGTTATGATTTCAAAGTTGCAGTTTGATTGATAACACAAAAAAATTATATAAACTTATTTACCACCTTTCATACATGAAATGTAGCTCAACGTGCTTTGCAAAACAAAAAAGAAAAAACCCCGGACAATTCAATGTATGCCGCTGCACTTACTGTATCATTTCCTGTTAGTACAAAATAGTTAAATACATTTATTTCTTAAATACTATCAGGAAAACAGTATACTATGAAAATGACTATATACTTTACAGTGTGCAATTAGTATGTAGCATGGAATGAAGACAAAGCAAGATTTGTTTTGTTTTTGACTTTGGTCATACAGAAGTTAACCTCAAAACACATTTCATCATCTCAAGTCTGAACTGCGGCAGGAATTACAAACACCACAATAAAGAAAGAATCGCAGGGATTTTTGCAATGAACAGATACATTTCCCAGATAAGAGGGCACAAAATAAAGCTGCAATATCAATTGTAGCTCCACTATTAAACCATTTTCTCTGCATTAGCTTTTATACCAAGGCAAAGGGGAATTCATCGGATATGGGTTATACATTATTTTATAGCAAACCTCTTAGCATCTCCTCTTAGCAGTGTAAATCATGAGTGTGGATTTTAGATTTAAATCCACACAAAGCAAAGCAGAAATTTGAATAATGGCATTTTAAAAATCCCCTTTAAAGCGGCAATAAAACCTTTTTTCAACATTGCTGCTAAAAATCAAATGGCTCCATCCTAATGTATGTATCCTGTCAGTACAGTTTCCAAATTCTCTCCATTCTGATACATTTGCATGTTAACATTAAACAAAAAGCTTCAGTTTCTAGATCAACTTTACAAGAACTTCACTTCTTCAACGGAGAGTAAGGAGGTGGAACGTCAGAAACCAAACAAAACGAGATATACAGCAACTATTGTGTCCGAACAGTGATCACAGGCAAAAATAATGGCTGAAGAGAGACTGAAAAGCTGTTTTGATGAGTTGAACTCATCCTCGTCTATAAATGCAACTCATTTTTAGCAGTTTTGTTCTCAGAGTCGTCCTGTTTATCCAGTTTGAGAGTCCACAAAGTATTTTTTCAACAGAAAGCCATCACGTGGCTCGTACAGCTGAATTGTTAAAACGTGGTTGCCTAGCGATAAGATAAAACTGAAGAAAAAGAATGACTGTGAAGCCCATAATGCAGCTTTCCTCTATGAAAATATAAGTGAATAGGTTGTCAAATGCATTGTTCTTTACAAAGCAATAAAATACAAAGTGCTCTACAGTCTGTGATTTTACTTTAATCAAATGTTAGAAATTGTGGCTGTTTATTCAAAACCCACATGATGCTGGGAGGCAGCATGCTTTTACACTGAATGTTAACACTGTCAGGCTGCTCTGGCTTTGACCTCTGCACTCTTACCGCCACCATGAATTGAACCATGACAACATTTCTGAGTCATCATATGCAGAAGTACAGTAGCATTAAAATCCTACTTTTTTTAATCTTCTTTTTTTTCTAAATAAAAGAAATGCTACTCTTTCTATTTCCTGTTAACAAGTCCTTCAAACTAAATGACAAAATACGTTTGTAACTCCAGAATGACACATACAAATGTTTTCTGATCTGAAGCCCCTATCAGCAGGACGATATCGTTTGTCAGTACCTTCCAAAACCTTTGAATAAAACCGTTTTCTGACTCTGAGACAGCTAGGGTTAAGGTTTGGTTACTCGGTTAGGGGTACGGAGAATCGTGATCATCGTTAAAAAAGAACAAACAGTGACGGTGAGTAGGAAATGGGAATCGAACAGCGACCTCTTTTATCAAGGTCAAACTTTTTGTTGACTCATCTATTGCTCTCTCTTGCCTTCAACCTCCTCCATCTGCAGACTTCATCAGCGGTCTTCCTCCTTTGCTCCCGACGAACAAGAATCCAAAAGACTGAGGCTGCTAGATGGCTTTGTCACTTGAACGCTAACATAAGTCGTTTTTGGGCATTTACTGAGACGACAGTCTCAAAACAGTGAATGAGCTTGAAAACCCTGCTGCTCTGTGACGGGATGCAAACTTTCTGCCTCGCTGCATATAATTTTAGCGTATATATACACTAAATGCCCAAAATGCAAGAACATAACTAGAACCTGAGGTCAAACCCACAAGGTCACTGCACCTATTTTCCTTTACTCTGCTCCTTCCCTTCAAATCAGCAGACACACACAGGAAGGTAATAAGTGACATTTCAGTCCTGGAGTCATGGCAACCATTTTACTCTAAACCCCAACATTACCTCCTGAACATATCAGGGCTGAGACACACAAAGGAAGGTGGACCTCCGAGTGTGTGTTAGGTGCATTGTTCCTCCATGAGACCTCACTTAAAACACCAGGACAGGTCAAGGCCAGCACAAATACTCTCTGACCTCGGAGAGCTAATGGGCAAAGGGGGGTTGGCTGCTGTGTATCAGACCCTCCAGATTAGACCTGTGGGGGCAGGAAGAGGAAGGAAGGGAAGTCGCTGCTCGTCACGTGACCTCTACATGTGTGAATGACCATCCCCTTGGGAAAGAATGGCCTCCTACAGCCGGCTCCAGTCTTGTCCAGGACAATGAGCAATCAGGAGTAAGTGTTGGTGATTAGAGAGACACTCAGAGCAGACCTGGCCCCCAATGAACCTACTGAATCTCCACAATAACATCAGCCTTCAGAAGCCTCCTCAGACCATATCTAAATCTGAAACATGATCTTTTTCTGAACCCTATCACGAGACAGAATGTTATTAATGATATTAGATGAAGCCAGTATGAAGAAAGCAAAATCGGTGTTACATGAGACCTTTTGGAGGACAGGGTCGCAAGCTTGGTAGCAGCATTTTGGACTACTTGTAAGCAGTTCACGGATGTCTTGTTAAGGCAAGTGAAAAGGGAACTGCAGTAGTGAAGACAGGAGGAAGCAGACGTGTGGATAATGATCTCCATCTCAGCAAGGGACACAATGGTCCTGAGCAGTTTAGCATGTTCCTCAGCTTGTAGAAACAGGAGCACACCAAACATGCTGGTCAAGACTCAAAGCCATAGAAACGCCTAGATTGTGGATGGTGGATCTAACAGAAGAGGAAAGAGAGCCAAGATTTTCTTTTACCTTTGGGACAAAGCTAGCTGGGGCAGAAAGACGAACTTCTGTTTTGTCAGCATTTACCTGTAGAAAATTATCTGCTATCCAATTTCTTATAGTGTTGAAGCAATTTTGTAGAACAGACAGTTTTGTGAAAAACCCCGTTAACGGGAACAAAAATTTAAGAAACCTCAGGAAAAGCAACAGAGGAGGAATCCCTCTTCCAGGACGGACCGACAGACATGCAGTAGATGTTGTGTGTACAGAATAGACCGATGTAAAATCACAGTATGGACAAGCAGGATGACAAAAATTTGAACAGATTGTAAACATATATGAAGAATATGGATCCGGGAAAAACAGATAGGACCTGAGCCACATGACTTCCTCTCCACCTCGGAGACCTGGAAAAAGGACAGACTAAACAAACACACAAAAGGCAAAACTCATACTGAGAGGACAACTTTCTGTCTCCTCTAACCTTCGCTGTGATGACTACAGCTGTTGTCTTTAATCGGGGTTTATCTTTATTTTGTCAGACAGGTTTGTGATCGTAAAATTGTGATGTTTGATGTCTCAGCGCAGCAGCGCAGGAGTTAAGGCCAGAGTACGCTTGAAATGAGCTAGTTAGGACAAAGTGTCCTCCGACCACGTCTAAAGGCAAACGTGTTTTTAGCCGTTCAGAACGGCCACACTGGAAGGCGGGGGGAAAAGAGAGGGACGTCTAAACAAACAAGGATAACAGCGGACACTTTCAGACAGTCTCTCCTCAAAGACATTTCTACTGTTGCACTCGGTTGTTTACCTGAAAAGTGACAGAAGTAGTCATGTAAAGAATGAAAGAAGAGAGCAAACCCCGCCTACTTTCACACCTCCACGCACACATGACCAATCACAGCACGAAGTGGACATGACTGTTGGATTGTCGGTTTCGGAAAGTTACATTTTTTTTTTGGATGCATCCCCCCCAATTCTGACACTGGTAAGGTGTGAGGGGAGGGGGTTTCAAACACTGTTTGATGATCCAACAAGTACTTAATTTGAAGTGGATTGACACCCTGGTTAACAGGTAGCATTTATGAGCTCTGATCAAATCAGTTTTTTGTACGTGCTCAGTTGTCTTACAACAAAACATAAAAACATGTCAATGACAACAACAAAATTGTGACTTAGGCTGTATTAACACACAACATACAGTAGGTAATCATGAAGAGAAGGAACAAAAGGGATTATAAAGGGTTTTTCGTAAAAAAAAAAGATTCACATGTAAGATTTAGCTAGTTTAGTATGGATCGCTTAGTCCCCTGTCTTTCTGTCACGTAAAGTTGATCATAAAAAGTGTATTTATTGACACATTTTGAACACTGATAATCTGTTTCAATTTATACAGACTTTTAAAGACCAACAATTATATTTTTCAGCTGAAGTAGATGATATCTGCCTAAATCTGATTGTTTTCATTTCATAAATATCCAATTCAGTGTCTCTTTAGGCGGGAAAGCCTCTGAAACATCATTTAGACCATGATGGGATGTTAAAACTTTGCATTCAAATCTAGACTAATGAAATTCTGTCAGGGTTAGCAGCTCTTTAAGGCTGCATGACCCTCTGACACACACATATTCAATGGCTGGGATCTAGAGCTCTGGGATACATTACTGCATTTAGATGAATACCCCTGATGCAGGGTTGACATCAAATCAGCGATGGCTGATATTTGCGAACATCTAGCCTAAGTTAGCTAAATAAAATATTTTCGTCATGTACATGAATCCAAATTAGCACAAAAAATGACTGAAATCAAAGCAAAATAAGAAGCTATTAGCAAAACACAGTTGCTGCTGTAGTATGTCGTGCAAACTTCTGCAAAATCTAAAACCCACAGTTGATAAAAATATCAGTCTTTGCTGCTATAAAACATCCACACCACTTTGTTTTTATGATAATTAGGTTTTGAATTAAAAACAACCACATATCTGTAGGCTCGAAAATCTGAAAACAGCATTTGTTGTAATCAAAACCACTTTGGTGTTGAAAGCAGATGCGGCGATTAGCATATGGTAACAGCAGCGTGCACAAAGACATTCCCAGGCTTTGATGGTAAAACAGAGGACACCATTGATGCTGCTGTGAATGCGATGCACCCGTAATATGCTGCATATGTTTCTCATCCCGTTACAACTCTATGGGATTAAGCCTCCAAAGCCAGACACACACACACACACACACACACACACAGATATACACACATGCAAAGTCCCCTAATCATGTTCCTTCCATGGGTCCCCCTCTCTTCATTAAAACTCAGACAAGAAAAGGGGGTGCAGACAGGAGCAGGGTGGCAAAGAAAGGCTGCTGAGACAGAGTCCTCCAGCCTGTCTGGTTAAGAGTGTGGGAGCGTGTGTGACGGTGTGTGTTTTTTGGGGGGGGGGCGGTAATGGGAATTGACTTTGGTGTTAAACGACCTGAGAGACATCTACCCACTCTTCTCCCCCGGCGAGAGGATAGGAGTGGCAGTCGAGCAGCGAGGGACCCGCTGCTACCACGGCAGCAATTTGCTGTCTGGGTGGCACAAAGGGGAGGTCAGAGGTCAAATAAGTGCGGCGAGATGGAGGTGCTTTCTCATGGTAATGCCGTCACAAACAACTCCACATCATTCCAGGGCTGTTAGAGAAGAACGGCAGTGCACTGGATGGAGGCATTTATGAATATGATGCTAGGTATAATGAACGACACCTTTGAGGGATCCATGAAAATTAACAGGAAGTGTTACGCTGGGTTAAGCAAGAAGCAAACAAACGAATCACAGCTACACATGTAACATCAGTAAAACCTCAGTCCAGCCGTTTTTGCCGGACATATTCAAAATGTAAAAAATATGCTTCCATGAATCCGATTTCTGATAACAAAAGCCTGGAGCATAAATCAAATGCACGATTCTGAAAACATAGAGAGAGTGTATTTGGAGTAGCTTGTTAGCAGTAAGAACACAATCCAAACACAAAATGCACCCACAAAGCAATGCTTTATAGGGTAGACGTAAACTTGTTGACATCTGTTTGCAAGTAATTCCTCACGCTTCAAGCTGAATGTAATGACCTCTGGATAAGATTGCAACCAGTCCTTTTAAATGTAAAAGAAAAAATACTTCCAACGACACGTAGAGGCATTTTAGAAGCAGCAGGACAAGATTTGTCTGTGCCTTCCATAATTATTACAAATCAATCTGTTGAAAAATACATTTGTTTTATCGTGTTATGCTGTGGTTAAGGTTTGGTTAGGTTTAGATACAAAAACAACTTGTTAGGGTTACGGAAAGATCATGATCTTGCATCTCAGGAGGAGGCTGTAGGATCAGGCCTGTCTGAGAGGCAACGAGCCTGCAGCAGAGAGAGAGAGAGAGGGAGAGAGAGAGAGAGAGAGAGAGAGAGAGAGAGAGAGAGAGAGAGGCCTCTCCACATGTTTGCAGGCTGTCTGTCTTGCTGTCTGGGTGGAGAGGCAGTTGCTGTTCAGATGGAGGGAAGGAGGCAGCTCAGGCCTTGGCACTGGAAAGTGCATTGCCTGGCTGGCAACATCTACTCCAAAAACCTGAATACTCACTGTGACTCCAGGTGTGTTCGTTTCATGGCGTCTCCACCGGATGAAAGGGGGAGACTGTGGGAACAGATGTGACACAGATTTCTAAAGGACAAGACGAACGGAAAATCAATTAAAACATTGAATATGGAGCCTGAAAACAATCATATGACATTGCTGATCAGGTGTAACGACGGCTGTGAGCAAGGCTTTATGAAGAATTTGATACGTTATGCTACTAGACTGCACACACTGCAGCAATCAAAACTGAATGCTACACTTCTTTTTGGTCACAAACAAACTGTCCAAAACGTTAGCAGCCTACATTCGGGCTAGGGTTACGTTCCGTGACCTGAAGCAGATGATTTCCTGTTGTGTGTTGCCGTGCATGTCTTGAAGTTTTACTTGACAGTTGATGGATTTTCTTTATCTTGCAATCATGTTTGAGTTTTTAAAAACTGTTGTTTTTTCCCACCATCCAAACAAACCAACAACCAAGTGCTCAGGTGAATTATATTGCGTAATAGTGAGAGCTGCTATCATAACTGTGCTATTGCCCCCTACTGTCCTGGGGTGCAAATGCCAAAAACTCAACTGCCACAATCCCTCGAGGAAAAAAGGATCAATTTAATTTAGCTAGTTCAAGGGATTTGTCTTTTTCTCTCTCTGTCTCGCTCTTTCCTGTTTGTATCTGATGTGAATAAAAGATTAATCTGCTAATAACGTCTCTTCATGTACTCTTCAAAACACATTAGAGCTTCAAACTATATTTTCTTCTATATTTGCTCTTCTAAACACTTCATATGATGAAAATCTCTCCCACAAATCCTCTGCTGCACAGGAACTGATTTGCTTTACATTTCCGGATGTTTGATTTACCATCGATCTCTTTGGTTTGGACTCTTTGATTGACTCTGCAACAACACTATAGCAACGAGTATGTGGTGACACATGCACACACAAAAAAAAGGGAGCTTGAAAATTGCTACAGAGCAACATGCTTGTTCAGAGTATTAAAGGTGGGGTATGCGATTCTGGAGAAATCCAATACCATGACAAATACCATGATACGGAGCGAACAACACAGCAGGCAATGTAACTAACGTTAGGTTGTGGGTTAGCTTAGCAAACTGTCCCTACAGCTGCTGCTGCGACGCTAACAGCCAGAGAGGCCGAGACGGTTTCCCAGAGCCAGCACAGCAGCTCCAGACAGCAATGCTCACAACTCTCCTGCTGCTGTAGCTAACATCACAACAGCAGCATATGTTGGCAAACTAGAAAGTAAGCTGAATGTAACTGAATTTAATGTTACCTGACACACAAATCATGGCTGGAATGGTGCTGTGTGGCCAGGCCATTTTGTTTGTTTCCCATTACCAGAGCCAGGGCTGAGTACAAACACTGGGTTTCTTTTCAGCGCTCGCACTGAACGGACAGCTAGCGGACCGTGAGGAGATAGTCGGTGAATTTGACAAAAAGATGTGTATTGGATTAGAATTGCATACCCCACCTTTAATCAAATGCATGATTAAGGCATCTGGTAGCCAAGTGGTTAAGATACATAACATGTATCAATTGGTATCAAGTGGTTCAATTGTGGCACGTCATACCCCCAGAGTAACCCTACCAACTCTATAAAGTATGCATACACTGTATATGTATTTTAGTTTACTTATGCCACCCTACAGAACTACTGCTGCTAGGTTTTTGACCAAATGAAAATCCTTGAAGAAAATTAGTTTCTCCAGATACAGTTTTGGGCAACAGGGAGAAAAAGCTGCCACCATTATCGTTGTTTGTGTCAGGCTGAGAAACCTGTCAATCAAAGGAACAATAACCAAGACTCGCATTAGAAGAGGTTCAAGTAAGTACTGAGATCCCAATTTCTTCTGGAAAACATGATTGATGCAGTTTGGGGGGGTTTCCCCAGTCAATTCAATACATTTCAGTTTTCCTGAAGCCAGCATCAAGTGGCCGTTAGTGGAAGTGCATCTTTAGGGAATCCTGCACAGCTTCAGCTGTCAGCCATGATGCTGTCTGCTAGTTGGCCAGTTAGTCTGGATGATGTCTAATTTGGAGCTAATTGGGGAACATCAAGACTTTCTCTTTTTAAAGGAATTACTTTGTACTCTAAATTCAGCACCAGTAATTTCAAGTACAACTGAACAGAATTTTGGGATAACAATTAAAGTAAATCTAGTCAAGTTAAAAAGATAAATGTTTGCTTTGAAATGAAGTCAAGTCAAACAAATCCATTTGTACTTTACATTGGCAGGCTTTATTAATTTAACTTTTAATTCAATTTATTCTAATTTTGTGCACCAGGAAGAGTTTTCTCAGGAATGAGCTTGGGTTTAAAATAATAATAATAATAATAATAATAATAATAATAATAATAATAATAATGGTTTTGTAGACATCATCATTTCCCAGTCTGTAAACTGTATTTCCTTCAGCACTGAACATCTTCACCTCTTTCTCTGCTGAGCTCTAAATACCTTTTATCATTTCATATGACTACAAATCCTTAGATTTTTCTTACATATGTGTGTTCAGTGGTGAGTTTATAGCGTATGTTTTGTAATATTCCGATAGTAACTTGAAGTTTTAGCCTTATCTCTGTGCTTGCTGCTGCTATCATTATCCCCTTTAATCAATTAAACCGCAGCTTGGCAGAAAATACTGCGTTATGTGTGTGTGCGCACTGCCACGTCTTCTGATCTCATTTTAGGGCCGGAATTTATTTCATGACAGGACAACATGCAGAGAAATGTTTATTTAGACTTTTAAAATGTTATTATTATTATTATTATAAGATCCGACGGTAGAACATTTCCAGGCCTAACAGAATTCCTGTGCAATCATACAACAGCGCCATGGATTCAAAATGTATTTTGATTCTTATGGTTCATATCTGGTGAGTCATTTGAGCCTAATCACAATTTAAACAGAGAAGCAATCCAGTAATAACCAGAAACACACGCTGGAGGCAGACCTGCAGCCAGAAGGCATGGCAACCAAACGAGAGCTTTCAGTGTTCACGTCGCCTTTCAGAGCTGTTGGTCGCACAAATAAAACAAGGGAAATGAACAACAACGCACTAAATTTGATTTGTGCCAGCGCCAGTTCCTCTCCTCTCTGCGGATTAATACTAAACACACTGCAGCCCTGTAACATACAAGTTATCAGCTTCAGCATATTATTAATCAGGCAACAATTCGATAACTTCATTATTTCAGAATAACGAATTGTAACTAAATATTGACACCAGAAGACATGTTCATCCTTTCAGAAATGGCATCAGGATTAGATCTGTCTCGCCCTGCAGCTGTCACAACCGAAACCGCACTTTATAAATACATTGAAAAACCAAATCTATTAATCTTTCATATTTTTCGATTCCTGTAATTGTCGGAAAAGACGTTTCTTTCTGTCTCAGTTTTTAAAAATAATCCAGCCTGTAATATCTTTACATAATCAATACATGCTATACAATAATTCGCTGGTTTAAAGTTGTAGTTTTGAAAATGTGTTTTTTCCTAAATGGTTTCAGGATCAGATGTTTTAACTTGAATAAAGGAGCAGAAAGTGAAAGTGGAAATCGATAACTCCCTCACTTTCTGTCCATATTTGCTTGATAAATATTTGCTCTTATAGATTTGGAAAAAAGCTTTTTGTCTCTTATTTTTCCTAAATGGTTTCAAGGTAACACTGGTGTGTACAGTCTCAACGACTCCGTTCATAACGGAGCGAGTTAGTAACACTTCTGTACTTTTAAAACTTTTTCATACATGACAAAATCATTTTAATTTCACAGTGTACTGGAATGGTTGGTCTAGGTTGTGCGGAGTTGCTTAAATCTTCATAAATCATGAAAAAACATGATACAACCCCATAAATGATGGAAGTAAATTCTCTTTCATGTCATCACAGCGCAGCGGATAAAATCACGACTTCAATCGCCCACATTAGGCCACACAGCAAAAGTGACATCCATGGAAGAAGAAGCGTCCTAAATGTCCCTTTATATTAAAATGAAGGTGGTCTAAATCATCCTGTATATCATATATGATGGAAGTGGTTGAAATGAAGCTAAAAGTGTATTAAAATGATCATATTTAATGACAGAAACAGAAGCGGGCCTTCGTTTGTGGCGCAGCCCGGGCAGGAGCTCTCTCTCTCTCTCTCTCTCTCTCTCTCTCTCTCTCTCTCTCTCTCTCTCTCTCTCTCCCTTTTGTCTTGTCTGCTGAGGGGTGTCTAATCAGGGAAGACAAGTGGCTGACGGAATGACGATGCTTAATTGGCATGGAGTCGTGGGAACGCGTAAACAAACAGCTGCCATTTTCATTTTGCTTGTTTCCCCCTCGTCCTTCTTCCTCATGAATAAAGTGGAACAGCAACCTGGCAGCTGCAGGGAGACTGAACTGAAGGAACGAAAGGGAGAAGAGGAGGAGGCCCGGATTGGAGATTAACCTCACTTTAATCCGCGCTCCACCTCCTCCAGTGAGGGGAGTAGAAAACACCACACAGTATCTACCTCCTGAACAACAGAAAAATGTCCTGTACATAAAGGAGAGCATATTTCCAAGATAAACTGTGCATGTGATTATCCCTCTCCATACAAGCATGGATCTAAAATCATAATGATAATCACAGGTTTTCCTTAAGAGTCCTGTGCTACACAATGTACAGTGAATCTGTGGGGCTCTTACTGTTTTTGTCCCCTGTGGTGTCATTATTCCTATAAAATTCCTACAGTGTAGCTGAGTATTGGGACTGCGAGGACTTTAAGATTAAAATTTTAAATATCACTTCAATGCACAGGAAATTAATGAATAAATAAATAAATAGCTTAAACGTAGGCCTACGTGTATAAAAGACGTCCACCCAGTAAAACAAACGCTGAAGAGTAAAAAAAAAATAGAAGACTAACAGACAGTATTTCCTTCTTTCTAAATAAGAGTCTTGAGAGTTAGTTTTTTATTTTGATTGAAGATTCACAGTGTCCCTTAATTTTCAGTGGAGTCCTGGGAACATTCAGATGACTTTAGCTGACCTGAGAGACTTTGAGTTATGGACAAGAAATTCAGAAAGATACTGAATGGTGGGGCTTCACCATGTATTGCCTGATTAGTAAACCAATGAAATTGTATTTAAACTCTACTGGCAGCCAATCGAAAGAGGCTAACTGTAAAATCTTTTGTTACCAAACTCTCCTCATTAAAAACTGGCAACTTAATATACAGTGTAACCTTCAAACAACCAAAACAAATCAAAATTCTTAAACTAAAGGTTTTCAGATAGTGGACTTAGAGGTTGATACGTCTTCAGCAACACCAAGAAGACAAAAACACAAACGCTGCTCTTCAGGTCCGCAGGTGTGCGGCGGATCAATCCACATTTGGTGCTAGTGAGTATTTACAGCAGCAGGACGGTGTGTGTGGGACTGAGTCAGAATAAACTACAGTGTGTGTGTTCACGGTGATGGAGGAACATGTCACCCAGTGCAACAGAGCGGCTCACTGATGTGTTTCTAATAGTTTTTGGACAACAATAGTAGATACATTCACTTTTGTTTTTTGTCTTTTCATGAGATTTGTTGACATAAAAAAGAAGAAAAATACAGAATGTCTTTACGTCACTCATGGCCTTCCTGAGTTATTGGCCCTGATGTGGACTACAACTATGAGAATGAATAGACTGACATGTTTACATTTACAAATGAATAGATGTTACCCTGCAGTACTGGCCCTCTTTACATGTATGTTTTATACTGTGAGATTTAAATCCCCCCTGTTAGTCAAAGAAGAAACATGCATTACTCATCTGAGCTGAAGGCTGCTAACATGTTGTGCTTACTTAAATTTATCAGTGTGACACCAGCTATTGAAGACTTCTTCCCAGTCATTATCATCCTAGAGTGTCCAAAAGTAGAATGGGAGCCAGAGGCTTCAGCTATCAAGCTCCTCTCCTGTGGAACCAGGTCCCAGTTTGGTTTTGGGAGGCAGACACCATCTCCACATTTAAGAGCAGCCTTAAGACTTTCCTCTTTGATAAAGCTTATAGTTAGGGCTGGCTCGGGTGAGCCCTGAACCATCCCTTAGTTATGCTGCTATAGGCCTAGACTGCAGGGAGACTTCCCACGATGCACCTCTCTCCCCCTCTCCCTCTCCATCTGTGTGCATCTTTATCCCATTACTGCATGTTACTAACTCGACATCTTCTCTCTCCCGTAGTTCTGTGCTTTCTCGTCTCTCTCCTCTCTCCTTCTGTCGCTTTCAGCAGGTATTTCTGCCTCGGGAGCTGCAGAGTCTGGATCTGTGGTTGTGGGCCGCCTGCTGCCCCCGTGTTCCTGCTCAACTGTTATTATTAGTCTTATTACTATTATTATCATTATTATTCCTTTATTAATATTAATATTACCAGTACCATTACATTATTATTTTTAAATTGTCGGTGGAATTTCCTTCCACAAATCCAAAATTTTAAATTTCATTCGTCTTCATGTGGCAACTGTACAGTTTTGACTCTAATTTAACGCTGAAACATGTTATTCAACAGTTACTGTAGTATGAATCTTCTTATTAGCCCCTCTCCTTCTTGATTACATTCTTATTAGCATTTCATTTTCAGCATTTTAATCCCCTCATATGCTATAGCATACTGCTGGGCAGACATTGAGATTAAGCCCTGATTAAAAATGAGAATGAATTAATTCTTTTTAAATTGCATATCTCCTGATTAGCTCACATGGCAAAGCAAAACATATTTCTGAAAGCAGTTGATCGTCTCCATCATGTGCGATCTGCTCTGACAGGGTTCCTATAAGGCTGGACAAACAGGGAAGCAGAGCATGTGTTCACATAATGTATTTACAGAGCAAAAATTCAGCAACTGTAGCTGCTCGAAAATGAAGGCTACGTCCGAAATCACTCCCCACGTGCTACCGTTTGCAAGATATTTCCTTTAGTGGTGAAGAAGTATTCAGGTCCTTTACTTAACTAGAAGTAGCAATACCATAATGTAAAAACATTCCATTACAAGTAAAGTCTGGCCTGCAAAATCTTACTACAAAACTTGAGTTTATAGTACCCTAAAATATTCCCACAAAAATGTAATGCTAACAACATGCTAATTTTTGCTACAAATCCCAGACTGCTTTATTATACTTTTGAAAGATATTTACTTTCTTCCATTTTTTGGCAAAAACAATCAACAAATCTCATATCAAGGTCCACTCAGTAGCTGTTCTGGAGATTTTGATCATGTTATTCCTCAGCAGATGGACTCCTCATGGAAATGTTCAAATCACCACCATAAAAGCTGAGATTTAAAGTTAATTCTTGACCTTGGAAACGACAAAAACAATCTCATCACATGATCCGTGTGCTGGAGCTTTCGATTGAACCACAGGATCTTCCTCAGCAGACGGAGTTTCCCCAGTTGTCATATAATTGTAAATGTTAAAAAATGTTGTCATCCTTAAAGTGATTCCACCATTTCATTTAAGTGTTCTAGTAAATGTCAAATTTCCTCTCAAAAAAACCTCTGTGCTCATAGCATACTATTCTTTGCTTAAAACCCCAGACTGCAATGTTTTGCTTCTGCTAGATATAGAAATTATCATCATGAGACACTGCACCTGTCAGTGAGGGTGCAAAATTATGATTGATTGCAATCTGAAATCTCTGTTTAGTGATTACTACAGAGTGGTGAGTATTGAGGGGGTAATTAATGGGTGGACGAGGAAGTGATTTCGGACACAACGTTGAAGAAGAACATTGTAAGTGAAGCAATATGTAAGCAGCTGAACAATGTGATTGGATGTTGGGTAGAAACGCTGTTTGGTGTGCTTTGCAGTTCACTGACTGTCCTTGAAGAACCTTATTGGTGGACATGAGAAATGTGTTTGAAATGGAGCCCAATCAATGAGCCTGTTTGAAGACAATGATAGGTGGGATGCACGGGGCGGGGCAGCAGGCAGCGCTCTGCTCAGCTGGAAGGATTTAAGCATTTGAGCTACCTTTGATATGTTTCTTTGAATGAAGGGACATTTTTGCCTCCTTTGTTTCTCAGAGTGGTATAATTGAGTATGGCAGCAGTGAGGGGACCCCTCTGCAGAGCCACAAGTTGCATCATTTGCAGAGTTGTGTTGTATTTTCTGTTCATGAGCAGACGTGGTGGTGGTGTTGGGAGGGAGTGGGAGAAGAAAGCAATATGGCCACAATTGGGCCAATGAACCATATCACGCGCATTCACTTTGCATTTGCCACTTCCTTCAAGACTTTTCTTTCTTTGATTTCTTTGAGGCACTGCGGCACTCCTCACATGCTAATAATAGACTTGTCCATCAACTGTCCCCACCCTTGGAGTTAATTGGCGCTGTGCAAAGGGAGCCAACGTCGCTCTGAAGTCGGGCCGTCATTAGATCAGTGGATGCTGACCAGCTCACATACACCCCTCTGATCTGCACACACTAATCATCTCTTTTTCAGTGCCCCACCTGCTCTCACAGCACGCCCTCCCCCCCACAGAGTGGACCCTCCCATTCACTGTCCCGTGGTGTCTTCTCAGAGGGTCTTGAGAAGGCCGACCTGTCTCCTTTCACAATTATGCTTCAAACGCTGTTGTGATCTCACTCTGACTAGAGAGCTCTCCTCCCCGCCCACAGGAAGAGCCGGGAGACTGTTCTCGTGCTGCAACTATGTTTTTTCCACCTTTATACTGAAATATAGTGTCTGCTTGTATATTTCAAGGTTGTGTTTTGGTTACATCTCCCTGTACATTCATTGCAAAAGTCTTATCAGAAAATGTTTGTCACTTATTGTGTTCTATAAAGCCTTATTTTCGTAAAATTAGTAAAAACCTCTGCCAGTGATGTGGGATAACTTCAGTTTCCCACAAGTGTGATTTTGCTTGATTCTGGTGCAGCGATCTGCCTGCAATCTCCTGTCTTCTTCAAAATAAAAGACATACTTGTCTAAAAAAATCTTCAATCTAGTTCATTTGGAAACAGACTGAAATGATCTTACTGCAGTAGAAGATGTTTTCAGCTGTTCAAAATCAACAAAACCTAAAGGGCTCAATATCTCAGTTACTGGATAACATGGAGATTTTTTGCAGTTATGATCCTCTTCTGCCCATCTCAATGGGCAATGCAGGACCACAACGGCATCAGTTCTCAAACAAGCACAAGATAAGGACAAACTCCCCCGAAAACCTTAGAAAATCATATTAAAAAAGACAGTCAAAGAGACGTCTCCTCAGAATCAGAATCAGAAATACTTTGTTGATCCCCGAGGGGAAACTCTTTTGCTACAGCAGCTCGCTGTCACGTCAGTGCACACAGGAATAGAAGTACTGAGCAAAAAAATATAATACACTATAATACTGGTCAGAAAATAAGTACCAAGTGGGTATAAGTATAAAATAAGTGTGAAGTACAAAGTGGGTTTACCGGTTGATGATAATAATACGGTATAAAGTAATATCATAAACCGGTAAACCCCGGTGGCACAACAACACTGACTGCCAAGAGGCTTCTGGTTGGTGTGTGTGTGTGTGTGTGTGTGTGTGTACATGTGAGCCCTTGGTGCATGCAAACACATGTACTGTATGTGGATGTCAGCAAGTGTTTTCCCATGTGTTTGGGTTTGCATTCTCGTTTCTGTGTATATTACAGTAAGCGTTCATCTTCACAAAGGCCGATCTAACATTGATATTGCAAATTTGGTTATGTTATATTATATCTATGGATATTTCTACATGGAAGTATTGGACAAGCAGTGAGAGGAAGGTGAGCAGATTCAGGCTGTAACTCCTGCCAAAAACAAACAAACAAACAAAAACCCAAGAATTTCATTTAATAAAGAATTATGGCGCCCCATGTGGGGTCTGAATTATTTTCACATTCTTTCACATTCACACATCTTTTTAAATTGTCAACAAATCCCGCAAAAAGATCAAAACCAACAATGACTGTATCTACTAACAAGTGTTGTGTGTGTCACACAATATCACAGCCTGATATATCTTCTTCCTCTCAGCCATAGAGCTCCATTGTTGCCCAAAAACTATTAAAAACACATCACTGAGCAACTGTTGCACTGGGTGACATGTTCCTTTATTACCATGAACACACACACACTCTGGGTGAAAATAGTCCTCAACAAATGCACAATTTCCTCGTGTTTGAGTAATGTTTGCTAAAAACTACAATGCCCAGCTGTTTTGGGAAAGTATTTAACCTTTTTTATATGTTTGACTCATTGTTAAGGATTTAAATCTTCAGTAGGACATGGAAGGGAAGCTGGAAAGGATTGAGAGACAGACTTGTCGGTTTTGACCTTTTCATTGGATTTGTTGATAATAACAAAAATGTAGAATATTACCAGCCTTATCCTTTAATATGTGAATGTGTATGCTTGTATTTAGATAGGAGTTGTATTGGGACATAAGGCTACATAATATGTATATATTGTAGAACGTGGAAGTGTACTCTTGTTTAATTGATGCACTTCTCAAACTTTATTGGGGCACTCGTTGTTGGTGGAGAGTTAAAAAGACGTTAGGAATAAGTTGCAAAAATGTCTGTGCATTTTATTCCTGTGCTGAACATAGAAACTAAAAAACAAAGCCAAAATATTATTTAAATAGAACTTGTACTTGCAGAACAACAACTCAACAATTATCAATTATCAAAATATCTATAAGTTAAACCCTAATATAATTGTGTCAGCTTTCAAAAGCTCGCAGCAGCTGAACCCTGGCGTGCACACACACACGTGCATGCACGCATAATTTTGTGTGCAAGAGAGAATAAATGTGTCCTATTGGGAGTTTGTGTCTGTATATGCACAGGACTGAGTTCAGAACACAAAACGCCGCCTCATGCCCTCTTCGCCCCCCCCCTGGCAGCTCTCCCATGATGCCCCTTCCCCCGGCTTCCTGCCTCTAATGGCCGTCTCTGTGTGCCATCTCGGGAAGCCTGACATCCCCTCCAGAGGCAGAGGGCCCGGCGTTAATGGAAGCCATTGATGGGCGAAGAAAGGCTCCTTTGTGGCGCTGGGGGCAGGCGTGGGCACCCGTTTGCTCACACACAGCTTCCCCTCCGCACACACTGGGCCGGCCGCTCAGAACTGAGTGCCAACAGCGGAGATCGAAAGACAGGAGCAGCAAAGTGCCCCCTTACCGGGGAAATGGCAGAGAAGGATGGGTAGAGTCGAGGGAGGGAGGAAGGGGTAGGGTTGGTGAGAATGAGAAAGGGAGGGTGAAAACGACAGACGGGTGAGTTGGCAAAGAGGGGGAAAGCAAAGAGGAAGGGATAGGTGGGGATAGGCCACAGCGAAAAGAAAGGCCGAGAAAGAGCAGAAGAGATTAAGCGAATAAGACAAATTCAATTGGCGCACAGGATGAACGAATAAAAAGAAGGACGTGAAGGAAATGGGGTACAAACCTTGCAACCAAACACAGAACGCCAGCGAAAAGAAACCCCAGGGAAAAGGGAAATTGAGCAGGAAAAACAAAGAAACGGAGGTTGGGATCGTCCACGTCAATGAAGCTGGGTGGCCCTGGAGGATAAAAAAACGGTGGCAGGGTGCTGGAGGTCTCCCTCTGCCACTGTACAGCCTGTCAGCCTCTCGCTGGCTCGCTCCCCTTTCGGTGATTTATAACACCTGAATTGTTCTCCTTTAACAGAGTTGTGAATGGGAGAAAAAGAGGGGAGCGGCCGGCATGCCAAACAGTCCCGTCGTTATTGATAACCAAACAGATGTGTCCAGTTTGGAATGAACATCTGACGCTAAATCTGGGCTAACGGTTTTTGTTGTCACGGAAATACTGTATGCTGGCAGCCGGGCGCTCAATAGAGAAGTCGGGTTATTGTGTGTGATGTTGTTTTCATTCATTCAAAATAAAAAGCATGTTTCCTGGCGCCATGCTTTCCGCGTGACGTCTTCGTCTCTTCTCTTCATTGTCGACTGTGAAAAGGCTTCATCAGAAATCCAAAACATACCTTTCTGATTACATTCATTTAACTACACTTCAGGTTTGAATGCACATTCTGAGGCTGATGGGAAGAAAAAACCAGGTTGTGCAGGTCTGAGCTTGCTCGACTCAACATCGCCACCTACTGGTTTGACATTCAAGCCACCTCTTGTCTCCCTGCTGCGTAGCACGCAGCCTCCTGCATTGTTCAGGCCGCTAATTCATCCCAGCAGCTACTGCTGCTAATTTCCAACCACTGGCAGCCTGCCATTGCCGGAAGTTGCAGTGTGCACCGCCTGTATCCATGCGCCACCGTGGGAGAGCAGCAAGAAAGTAGTGCCATATTTGTCCCAGTATGTCATCTGTTTAACACGCCTGATTGGCTTTCACACCATAGCCTCCTAATTAATATGCGGCGGCCCCTCGCCCTGCCTCTCCTCGCCATGCCCTAAGACAAAAGCGTATTGTGTGAGTACCTCCTGTTTTAATTACGCTCAAAAGGGAGCCGTGTGAGGGTTTTCTGTGTGTGTGTGTGTGTGTGTGTGTGTGTGTGTGTGTGTTCGTACTGCATTTATGAATGCATGAGCAATGACTGTGTGTGTGTATGGGCACATGTGTGTAAGATCACTGTACACAAACGTACGATATGTGCACTGAGGGAATCATAAAACAGGCACATTCATCGTCATGTCACCCTGCACGTATGCTCCTCTGTGTGTGTGTGTGTGTGTGTGTGTGTGTGTGTGTGTGTCCTTAAACAAGAAGAATTGCAATGCCATTGCTAGGGGAGGAGCTGCTGCTGTCCTATCCCACAGGAGAGAGAAAAAAGTGTTGTTGCTTGTTGCCTTTATGCAAATTGGCATCCGATAAAGGTTTTTTAGGAGAGCCACAAAGAGCGTTTGTGATTGGAGCGCTGAGGAGAATGGGAGAGGTTAGGAGGGGTTATGGGGAAAAGACAGGGACAAAATTCCCATCGGCGTACCCAGAACCATCATGTTACATTCCTCTTTTCTCCTTTTTTTCTCTTTCTTCTCCCCTCTTCTCATCCCTCTTTTCCTCACATCCATGACCCGGTTATTAATTTGGTTTGGAGATTAGTCGCTTGTTAATTCACGCATGCCCCCCCATCTTTTCCTCTTGCCGTCTCGTTCTCTTTCGATTGTATCGGATTCTGGGTATTTTTTTCCTCTGCCTTTTATCAGTAGCCTTCTTTTCTGTCTTTCTCGCTGATGAGAATGAGGTACCGTGCAGTGTGTGTGTGTGTGTGTGTGTGTGTGTGGGGTAAGAGAAGAAGATTGGGTGGGTCCCCCCTCGATTCCCTCAGGGACCTTTTCACACGCCGATAGTGAGAGCTTAACGACTGAATATGACGGTCTGAACAGTCGAATGAAATCATAATTTTAATCCATATGCCAAGTCTCAAGATCTGGATTCAGCACTGCTCTTTAGATCTCCTCCAAACATCCTCAGACTGAGGGCTGTTGAGTCCTCATAGTTTCGGATTCTGTATAATTTCACACAGAACAAGTTTCAATCCCTTTAATTCCTTTTGCAGGACTGGAATTGATTATTGCCTCTACACAGGTCTGATCTGTCTTTGTTATTCGTTAGCTTTATGGTTTAGTGAAATGGAGTCATGGGAGGACTCATCTAATATGAAGACATACGATGCAGTGAGGCTCAATAACTCGAGTCTCAGCACTGCTGAGTGAATTCAAATGAGAGCGGACAGTTTGATATTAGAGCTCAGAAAGAGGGGAAGGTAATATTGTGTCAGGAAGAGTCCCACATGGGTTATAAGTGCTTCAGCAATCATTTCTGACATGAATCTGGCTCTTTACTATATGCTTTTCTGCAAATCTTTTGTATTCTTCAAGCATCCTCTTAAAAATGGTGAGATGAGCATGAAGCATGACATCCAGATTGTGTGTTGACATTGATTATATGAAGATTATGTGAGTCTGTTTGTGGAAAGGTTAGCTAATGCTTGGCTTTATGCAAATAAAGGTTGGGATTAACTTTTGAAAGGAAGTCTCTCCCAGTGTATCATTTATTGGCATGAATTGGGGGTTGTGAAGGCCAGCATATTCCTACTGCAGACAGCTACTGTATGTTTGATATTTTACGCCAGTATTCAACAGTTTATTATACATTCCATTCATATTCATTGTACATAACACATACATATATATAATATTTTATTTAAAGCCCTAAATATTCAAGTATTCAGTATTTCCCCAAAACGTGGCTGTTATCAGGTTTTAGCAACTCATACAGGCAAGGTGATCCACCACATATTGTGAAGAATACACAAAGAGAATAGTATTTTAGTTGCAGATATATTTATTAGATAAATAAATTACTTCAGTTTAGTTTGGTCTCTGGTAATGGTTAGCGGACTGCAACCAGATGACCTGAGAGGCCGAGAGGGTTCACATGATAAAAGACAATCAGAGATGTGTTTTGAGAGATTTATGGACAAGCATCAGTCATTTAAACCCTTATCTAGGGCAGAGGCCTGGTGTGAGGTGTTCAGGTTTCTTTGTCTTTGTTAGGACCTGAGCAGCAGCACTCGTACGCCTGTATGTCATCTCATCTCCACGTGTGAAGGGAAGATTCACACTGTCAACTCTCTCTGAGCTCTCCTGCATTCTCTCAGCTAGCCTAGTGTGACTTCCTAGCTACTCCCCTCCGTTCGCAGCACTGACTGAGGCCCCGGTGGGGCCCTGCTGAGCCACATGCTCCCTCAGTGGGTTCACTCAATTAACAGGCCATGAAGCCCCCGACCTCCGCCGACCCCCTTGAGTCACGCACATCCACAATGCCTGGAGCTCGGAGGCATGCGTGTGGTGGAAGTGGCTGGTTTGGAGGAGTAGGCGGGCGGGTGGGTTGGTGGGGGGATTCGGTTTCGAGGTGAGGGTGAGAGGGGACGAGTGGCGGCGGTGGTGGGGGTTGGTCAGTGCTCCTTTGTTCCGGTGGTGTCCAGCTTACCCCCCTTCACCCCTGGTGTCTTTCATAAGGAGTGTGTAATAACTGCCTTTGTTGGTTTTCCTCTTGTAATGGGTCCGGTGGGAGGCCTTGTTAGTGCGCAGGGTGCTAAACCAGGGGACCTCGCAGGAACTCTGGGATTAAAGGCTGCCCCATTCTGTCCTAAATGTGATCCTTCCCCGTCACAATGGTCATTCAGCCAGTGGATGAACATGATTTCTTTAGATCTTCCTAATTGCAAAGCTTTTTTGTTCCAAGGGTCTTAAATTTGGGTTTGCTTAGTCATCTAAGGCAGAATTAAAGGCCCAGTATGCAGTTTGAGGAAGAATAAAGAGAAGTGTGAATTACAGAGTGGCACATCAATGATATAATGACCTCAAGGAATTAAAGTAATAGAGACCCTCAGAATGAAGTCTGAGGCAAGCTGCTTATTAACGAAGAAAGTAGCAGAACTTGACTTAATGTTTCTTTGGATTTGTGATAAGATATTGGATGTGTTTTTATCTTGAATCTTTAAGGCTTTAATTTAGGCAAAACATGTATCTTGGAGTTAAAAGGACGTGCAACTTTCAACAGATTTCTGAGCCTAATTTGATAACAAATTATTTTTTTCCTCTTAGGAATTGTATAAAAATGATTGGGGTTGGGGGTGGGATTTGGGCAGCGGATCCTTATGACTCACTTAAAAAAAACAAAAAAGGCCCTCCCCAGGTTTATTAAAATTTTCAATAGACCATCCCCTTGACTTAGAAAAAAACTACAACAACCTCTTTCCTAATATCTCAAAATACAACAGCGTTGACTCGACTCAACTTAAACTTAAAGTGCATAAATATATAAATGGAATAATGATTTGGCAGCAACAGAAAACAGAAATAAAATCTAAATCTGGGGTGAGAAAAATTTAAAAGACCTTCCCCTGTCTCTCCAAAAAATTTCCGACTACCCTCCCTGTAGCAAAAAGAAAAAATACATAACCCTCCCCCTTTTTTACACCCCATCATCCCATCATTTTCATACTAATTGGGTAACAGCATCGACAAAGATATAGGCAATCTTAAAAATCAAACCTGAGTATAAATACACAAATTATGTAAATATGAAATTCAAAACCTCCTAACATCTCTGTATATAATTTGGGACAGTACAGTATGTGTTCAACAAGTCGTAAATTGTGTTTTGGAGAAACTATCTTTTAATATGCATCTCTCTAATCCATATTATTATCCATGTTCGTCCACGCTGGACGCGAGGGGAGGTCGAGGCGTGGCAGGCTGCACTCTGCTTACCACAGGCGAGCAATGAAAGAGGTGAACATTTGAGGGCTCGAAATGAACACTGCCACTACTTTTGTTGATTTGGCATTCACACGGCTAGCCATTTTTCAGGGAGGAAATTCAAGTGAAGCACTCCCAAGTACCCGTGGAGCACTGAAGGCAATTTCCCCTCAGTCAAGTGGCTGAAACCCTCTCCATCTGAACAACTTCCTGCATTTAGTTAGTATCCCCCACTGACACCCCTGCTCCATCATCACCCTGCTCAGCTGGCATCAGTCACAACCTCTCAGCGGGTCGCTGCTCCTTCCAGAATAGTGACGAGGGGGCAACGACCACAGCTCTGTCCCGGGATTTAATCTGGAACTAAACGAAAGACACAGCACTGAAAATCACAGCCGCAGCCCCAAAAAGTTTCGTTTTTTTCTCTACGTAGCATCTCGTGTTCTGTTTTCTGTGCATAACTGCCACTTGTGCAGCTCAAACAAGACAGCAACATTTCCATATTTTTCAGCGATCATGATTCAGAGTTGACAAGAGTGTTGATTGGAGAGTTGATACGGCTATTGACTGAAAAACTACGAGTGTTAAATTAACTCTGATTAGTGTGCACTAAAGTGTTGATATTTATACTCTGAGTGCAATGTACACTGATAATGTTTCTGTGAAGGATCTCAGCAAAAACACAAGCACATGGAATAACTATGCAATCAAAAGATCATCACTTTGTCTTATGTAAAAGGAAAGCGGAGATGTAAAGTAAGTATGTTTTCTCAAAAGTACATAAAGTTTGGTACATGTTTATTTGGATTTTGTGAGACCTTATACTTGGGTGGATTTTTACAATTTCCTCCACTACCTTTATGTATATATCACCACATTTACTGCTACAAAAACAACATTTTGATATAATATTGTACAAAAAGTGATGGCCGTATTTTTTGCAACAAATACTAGGAATTTCATGAATGTCACCACACCAAATTCGTGCAGTTTTGGGGTTGATTCTGGTTTGACTTTTTGTGGTCAAGCTTAAGGGTAATAAATCACCCTGGTTGAGTCCACATGGATCACAATTATCTCCACACACTGTGACTACAAGATAAATTCTTGTACACATGACTATGAATCTTATCAGGCTCTGACGTCCTGTCAGTGCGTCAGATCCCCACACTGGTTTTAGCTTCGGCCCATTACGGCCCCCACAGGGCTGTGAGCCGGCTGAGGGCTTCCACAGGGGACCAGGAGTTCCCGAGGGAGCCTATTAACCCATTATGTTCACCTCCAGAGCAGCGTTACGGACAACAATCACATACAAGCTGGACGATGAGCCACAGGAGGCTACAGCTGCTTAGAACAACCCCGTGTAGCCTGAGGCGCTGAACGGCAACATTCCCATGCTGTGCCTTGCTCAAGGGCCGCATGTAGAGAAGTGAGGTGATAAGGTCAAGAGCGTAACATGGCCTCTTGGATTTACATGTGATATTCCATTGAAGGAAAGTGGGAAATCATTACAATCTAGCAGGGTCACAGCCAGGATTGTACAAAAACTGGGGTCATTTTCAGGTTGGTTTGTTTGCCTGGTTTGATCAAAAACATTATAACTGCTGTCATTTCCAGACACGTTCCTCAAGTCAAAGGGTCTTATTCTTTTAATGTAAATGTTACCAAAATGTGTGCATAGAAGCAAAGGAAGCAGGCCCCTTCAAACAAGTTGATATTGAATTACTGTATATTAGACACTGTTAATTTGATTCTATTAATCTAATTTTCCTTTCAGCCACACCCCAAAAAAAAGACGAAAAACTTGGAAGTATCATCGTGAAATATAACAAAAGATATGACGATACTGGAGCTGAAGCCTAAAAATTTCAAAATAAAATGTGATGTAGTGATCAATAATCCAGCAAATCACTCCCACATCTAATTTCCCAGAAAACTAAAAGTCACACATAGTGACAGAACCTCCACATCCCCACAATAAAGAGGACATGACCTCAGTGTCCTCAGTCTACATCCCTCTAATTGGGTGAGAGGATTTTTCATCACTCTTTGTTTTCTATAGATTGTTTTTACAGTATAACCTATATCATTGAGGATTTGAGTTTTGTTCTCCGTTATATACAGTGAACTCATTCTAAATGTTCTATCCTGAATTATAATATAAGTCAAACTCAAAGACAATTTGTTCTGCAGCCTTTAATTAGATGTTATTATGTTATGAATATATGTTAAACAATAGGAATTAAAACAATTAATCATCAATCATTTCATCTAATATGATGATAGCTGTGGTACAGGCTTCAGCACCACAAACATATTTCTATTTTTATTTTTTCAGGGCCTTCAACATATTGCAGGTATGATGCCAGGCAAGCACATCTCCGGAAGACATATTAGACAAAAGAATAATTACCATAATCATGCTTATTTTTCTCTGCATTTTAATTAGCCCTATGAAGCTCAATTAAGCTCTTCAGTATGAGCGCCTATTCAGTAAACAGCTGTCCACCTGTCTTCTTGTTCCTGGGAAAAGGCTGCCGCGCTTGTTCACGCCGAGGTACCATCACCAAATCGGGTGGGGGGGTTAGACGAGGCCCCTGCAGCCTGCAAGAGGCCCTCAGTATGAGGGGCGATTAATGCCATAGAGAGGCAGGCAAACAGGAAGGACATCATTAAGCTATGCTAATACCTTGCTTACCAAAGTTAAAACTTAACAACGATATTAACAGAAAACAGACTGAAATAAATAGTATATGATGAGAATTGAAACACGTAGGTTTTATAATGAATATAGATGTGATTTTGTTTGTTTGAACAAACTGAGTGATGTGAAAAACGAAATATTATCAGTTCTACACACAGAATTAATAATACTTCAGTGAGACATTCAGTGAGCCCTAATAATTGTGGAAAATAGCAATGTTTTAAATTCCTATTGTGCTTTGGTGAAGATAAAGTGTTAATGATTTGTGAGATCATATTGGTGATCATAATAAATCCCATAAAAAATCTAACTCTTGGCAGGCTCTTTTTGTGTTAGGGCATGATTTCTATCTTCCAAGTGACAACAGTGGATGAAGGTTTAAAGAACTTTGTCGTGGCACTAATCAAGTTTTTTGCCTGTATGGCTGAAGGGTTTCAACACAGGGCAAACATCTGTATATAAAGGGAAGAGGATGTCATTGTTCCAGGCATATAAGAACCATGTTGGTGGACCACTAAACTAATTTTTATGGATTTTTGTCACTCCTGTGTTTGTCTTTTTCTTATTTGGAATTAGTATGTTTTAAGTTTCAGCACCATAGTCCCGATCTGATGCAAACCAAAAGAATAATGTCGCCATGGAGTCGGTAAAGTGGCCATCGTTTCAAATTTGTTTGTATTTTGGTGAATCTGCACCATGAAAAGTCATGCTGCGGTAGCTGCTAGCAGTTCCTCATCTGCACTGTAACCATGGAAACAGACAACATCACTTTTAAGTCACTAAACTGGACACTGGATCATTAACATCACTGCAATACTTGGAATAATTGTGCAATGTTCTCTGTTTAATACTCCCGTGCAATAAAATTCCCTGTTTATTGACATTTATTCATACTTCTATTACTGCAGTGGAATATCCACCGTCTCATAATCATCTTAATAAGGTACACTTAACTTGACAGTACTCATTATTGCACTATTACTTATATTATTACATTGTATTATTATACCTTACATACTTATCAACCTCTAAATCCACTTTGGTACTTAAACTTATTTTAATTTTATACTTATGCCCACTTGGTACTTCATTTATCTGACCTGTGTTATAGTGTATTATATTTTTTGCTCAGTGCTTCTCTTCCTGTGTGCACTGATGTGACAGTGAGCAGCTGTAACGAAAGAGTTTCCCCTCGGGGATCAATAAAGTATATCTGATTCTGATTCTGATTGTTACTGAAGAAAAAGTCTGACTTGAAATTAGAAGAAGATTTTTATATGATTGACCATGAGTGGATTTGTGAATGATCATCCTCAAAGGACAAAAGAAAGCTGCTATCAGTAAGGATAAGCTGCAGCGACTCAAGCAGAATATCTGTGACACTGGCCAGTCGGACGCTGGGGGTTAACCTGTGATGAGGATCGTGAGGGAATTATTTAGCAGTAGTTATTTCAGCGACAATGCTTCTTAGTATTTCCGAGGTTTCTTACAGTTGCTTTCTCATGCACAGATTGAATCTTGTTAAGTCTCATCTGCTAACATAAGACCCTGGAAGAGTTGTTCCCGGTAGATTCATTCAAATTAGTGGTTAGTTGTTGTTGATGATGCTTCTTCTTCCTCCTCCTCCTCCTCCTCCTCAGTGGCATTAATCACCCTTCATACTCCGGCCCTGAGGAGACCATAACTAACAAGGACACCCGCTTTCTTTGGCTGTTTGATCCCCAAAAGTGAAACTGTGTAATTTACGTGGTGGGAGACAAACCCCATCTGGATTGGAGGCATTAACCCCTTCCGCAGTGATTGCTTCACAGTCATTAAGCATTCAAGAAAAAAAAAAGACTAATGATGACTGGCCTTCATCATAACAAGCAGAGACTTGATTGCATAGCCACTTGCCTCCCACCCACATTTTACAAAATTACTGAATAATTATTATAGCCTAAACAGTAACAGACTTCCAAAGAAAAAAAACTTGAAATGATCAATTATTTCCTAAAAATGTCATTTTTTTCTATCGATATTGGTGTGAATTGTGATTTATGAAGATCACTGACTGGATGTCTTTGATTTTTATTCCACTTTTCATTTAACCCTCTTCATAGTACAATATATACAGTTTAACATTATATATTAAATGAGACATAACACACTTAACAATTTATTTAGCCAAAAACTAATCCAATAATGTGTTTCGACATGCTTTCAATTCACATAAAATTGTTGAAAAAACAGTGAATGCTATCATCTATTGCCAAATCGATTTAGGCCAATCTAAAAATCTATTGAATTTGGCGTAAAAGTCCCACATACAATTAATATAAAGGTACATAACTGAGTCAGTAAAACAGTGACATATCTATTCTAACTAATCATATACAGTTTAATATGAAAAATAAAATCACAGAAAATCCCAAACCTAAAATATTAGGAGATACATACATTTTTAAAAAAAACATCTTTTTGTCTCTGCATTGTTTTGCATGAAAATCCTTTATTTAAAATAAAGAAAATGGTAAAAACAAAATTGGTTTGCTGTGAAACTGTAACCCATTTTTTAATTGTATATGACTCGGCTAGGCTGAGATTTCTGGCTCTGAAGAAGTCTGTTTGTCTTTGGTTTGAACCGGCTGCTGAAATTAAATTCTGTAACCGCGTCTTGGCCTGGTTTAGGGGACAATTAGACAGCATCTTTCATCAAATAGACACATACTAATTTCCCAATGCAGTCTTTTCACAGGCCTGTAGCACAGTGAGATGGCTCTAGTTCGACCTCTAGTGGTCAAAGATGTCAATAAGCTATAAAAGGTAGTTTCTTTCATTTTTTGAGTTTTTACACATAAAAACAGACATTTGGCAGTTGACATGAGGACGATGCAGGTACATTTTTTTGTTTTAAAACCTAAAGGGTGTAATACTCAAGTTCTAGGATGTTAAACCCTCAGAGTGTGTGTGTGATTCTGTTTAACTGTTGAGTTTCTCAGACTCTTCCGTCCTCACAGCGGTCAGCTGGCCCTCATGGCCCTCATGGCCCTCATGACCCTCTTCGTCTCCAGGCACCTGAGACAGACAGAAAGAAAGAGAACGAGATAATTGAGTTTCTAGACTTTTATGACCTCATCTGGTCTCAAACATCCCTCCATTTTCCAGACTAAATACAGTCTAATTGTCGCTTTTCAAAGTGCACGTTAGTAGCCGCTTCCGGATTTTATGTCATTAATTTTCTCGCGGTGTCTCTAAATGTCAATGTCCTCCAGGTCTCTCTGAAGCGCTGCATGTAGTGTGCATTTGTCTTTTGTTCCCCTTTCAGATATTTATTAAAAAGATAAAAAGGGATAAAGATGCAATTTGAGTTAAGGATAGAAAACAGCAGCACTGAATTACTTATTTGATGTCATTTATGCAAGCAGAGGACAGAGAATCAATCAAATATTAATTAAAAAGAATAATAATAAAAATTGAACCAAAACCATTTCAAGGGGTTATGAAAATATTTGCTCAGTACACCTAGAAGTACACTTTATCTTTTTCTGTATCTTTAATGTCTAAAAATTTTGTTTCACACTGCATTTATGAATTAGCAGATAAAGAACAATTTAATATAATGTTGGGCAATGTTATTAATTTAATTTCCTTTGTTACAAAAATAAGAAAACGCCTCTTTTTAGAGAAATTATCAAACAAACCACAAAAAAGAGACATAAATCTGCATGGAATTCTGCAACATTTACACGATACCACATATACATGTGCACTTATATACCCGTACTCAAATATACATAAAAGCATGATGAGCCACAGACGTGTTGCACATTGCACTGTGGGGAAATCTAAATGACGTCAGCCCAAAGTGAAAAGGTGTGACATCATCCAGGAGGGCTTCTGCTCCTGTAATCCACCTGGTGGATAGTATCGTGTGGTGGTGAATTCGCTCCACCTGGTGGTCTGACAGCACTCCTGCCTCATCGGACAGAGATCAGCAGCGTCACAGGCCCAGATTATCTGACTGTTAGTGCGCAGTCACCATCTTGTGGTCATAAGATTTAATGCTACACTCTTCTACACCAGGAAGATTCAATAAGTGGAGAAAATACTTCATCTTTACTTTAGCTTGAAATCCTATGCAAAGGTCACTGTAGAGTACAGTGTCACCAAAATAATATGCTCAATGGCAAAATGTCCTGATGGTAATGATTCATTTTACAGGTCCATATTTTCAGAAGAATATCTCAAGAAGTTTCCTTGAAAAACCTGCTCCATTTAAACCCAACTAAACATGAATTCATCATTCATTTATGACAGGAACATTTATTCTCCATATATGTTGAAGTGTCTGCTTGCCTATTGACAAATTTCACATCTCTGCACGTTCAGCTGACCTGCTGTGATTAAAAGACTCTCGAGGTTGTGTTACCATTTAATTGGATTTTATTCATTGGTAATGTACCAACTCAATGCTGTCTATATTTTGCCTAGAATTAATAGGCTATCAAACGACATCCAAGAAACTTTAAGGAAACTACTGGGAGACTATTAGAAAAATATAGACCTGTACAGTAAAGCGTCACCAATAAGTGCGATTACAATGCTTTTATGGGTCCCTAATTTCAAATCAATTTAATAGTTTGTTTCCAGGAAAGAACAATGTAATTTGGTACTAATTATAGGGAAAATTTCCTTGACAGAGCGGTTCCATTTAAACCCAAACAAATATTAACTTATTATTGGAAACTTATTCTCCATTTACAGTATGTTGTATTGTATGCTTGCCTGTAGATAAATGTCACATTTTTGCATGTTCATTTTAAGATTTTGAATGTTCAGTTGACCTTCTGTGCTTTGACTGAAAGACTATTTAGAATATATTTGCAATTAATTGGAATTAATTCATTCGAAGTGTGCTAACTGAACACTGTCGCTATTTTCCCTTTGATTAAAACCAAATGACATCATTCTTTCCAGGAAACTTCTTGAAAATTAGTAGGAAATGATTCAGAAACTACAGACCCTTAAAATAAAAGGTTACCATCTCGTTTTGTCAAACTCACCTCCCAGTAGATGTTGTCCTCAAAGCAGATGGTGTCAGAAGGAGCACCCCAGATAGGCAGCTTCAAAATGAAACCTAATACAAGAAAAGAGACCTCGTCATTTATATGTAGCCTACATTAAGGAGAGTCAGAAACACTCTGAATGTCACATACAAGAAATGTTTAAAACTTTAGGCCAATATTAGTCTTTTTAGTAAAAGTACAACATCAGCCAGTCAGTGTTTTACTTGAATGGTCATGGTCATATGTAAAATAAAAAACGCACTCCATTTAGAAACCAGGATGATGTGGCATTAAATGACCTGATCCAATTACTGATCATTCTCTGGCATGTTTGCAGGTGCTTCCTCAACTCGAGTTACATTAGTAAAACGTCAGTAAAACAAACAAATATGATGATCCACGGGCTGAAATAAAAGGCACAGTCTGATTCTGGCAAAGCAGAGGTCACATTTTATTGTCACTCTCGTCTTCTATAACTGAACATTAGATGGAGAAGCTAAATCAGGTTAACGGTAAATGTAGCACTAGTAGTCCAGGTGGCCAGAAACTAAACCGGGTTCAACTGTTGAGTTAACTCGATAGATAGCTGAAATGACAAATGTGCACTGCATGTGAACATACTCATTCTGCCTTAAACAGCTGCTAATTCAAATAAAAATAACATTAGTTTGTGGAGTAAATGCTACTTTAGAGGCTTTTCCAGTCTGACAAAAACTGTAAAAAATCTTGAAATGCGATCAATCGCATTCTACAATTATCTCAGTGGAATTGGTTGTTAGGTGATATTGGCACAGAGTAAATATAGGACTGTAGTTGCCAGTTGTAGTACAGACACGTTCTGCAGGCACACACTCGTGTTTCTGTATGTGTGTGTTTCAGCACCTATCTGTGGGTCTTTGCACATGTATACATGTATTTTAATGTAAAGCACATTGAGTTTACTGCCAATGTGCCATATAAATAAAAATGGCCTTGGCTTTCTTTTCAACACCACATACTCTGTAAGTGATGACATATATCAGTTGTTATATTAGAGATTTTTCTTACCTATAATGACGTGTTTTGAGAATGTACAGTAAAGCGAGAATTTGCTTCTGTAGCTTCCAAAACACAGTTAAGAGAATTTTGAAAGACTGAAATCCTGCTGGCCGAGAAAGTTAATTGTTGAGTGAGTCACTGGTGTTGTAGTGATTTGTCTAGGTTAATTAATTAAGTTTTTGAGTTGTTTGGACAGCATATCAGGGACTATATTTCAATGTGGTCTCATGATCTGCTTCACATTGACGTTATTGACATGTTGTTATGTATACCTAAGACTTCTAAAAAACCTTTAACCAAATTAAGCCCAGTTTTAACGTAGAAATCTGGACATCTTTTGATCTCCAAATCAATGCTGTGAGCGCTTTATCAGAATAACTGAGGAGGATGTGACACCCACCGACAATAAGCCCTCCCAGCAGGGCGATGCCGAGGGTGACAGCAAGGGATATGGCCTGACGACCGCCCTGGTCAGACGCATTAAAATTTCCTTTTGCCACTTCAGGGAACACGTCGGCCATACTGAAACACACAAAGAAGGAAAACAACGAGTCAGCTGGGATTTAACACTGCTGGATCACTCTACAACAGGTACAACAGGATGTTAGATGCAGTACAGTAAACAACAGGCTTTACATATCACTAATACCACAGATTGACTTGTCTTTTTGCAGGTCCTTCCATGCTGACTTTGCACTAAATGAAGAATGTGAGAGCAGCCTGAAGAAAGCAGAGATCTGTCAGTGTGGTGAAAGTGATGCTATCTGTAACCAAACACACTCCTACAGTCCAACACACACACAGATTATCTTATTCACACTGAAAAATGTTGAAATTCAGGACAAACCACTGCTGGTGTCTTTGGTCCCTCATCTGACAACAGTCGAGTTCACCGCACACATGCTAGAGGCTGATATCCCTTATAATCCCTAACCTATCAGCAAATACATAGTCTACAGTATGTAGTTTACAAAGCAGATACCAAAGTTTTACCGAACATGTATGCTCGATTTCAAACAATGTTCTGCTTTTAGTACACAAATTCACAGCTTGGTGTCATAAACTCATGACTGTAGCTACTAACAGGATAACTGCCTCGCTTACAGGGATTCTGAACAATCATGTTTATGGACGAGTGATTTTTTTTCATTTGGAGCAAAGATTTTTTTCCAGCCAGTCCTTCTAACACTGTCTTTGTGATAATGCTGCAGGCATCAGGTGTTTGTGGCAACAACGGCACAAATTAAATGTTTACCCATTTCCATAAACGTCTGTGGTTGCCACGGCAGCAGTCACCGCTCCCACAATAGCGCCGAGGACGCCAGGCATGCCGTGCAGGTTGTGAACCCCACAGGTGTCTTGGACCTTCAGTTTTTCCTCCAGGATGGGCTAAAAGGAGGAAAAGGACAGACGATGCTGAGCATATGGCTCTGTCAGTGTTGAAGCTGGAGGAGAATTACAGCATCATAGTCTTTTATCATCTCTTTAATTTATAACATTTGGTGAACACATTTATCCACAGCACTTTACAGTTTCATGAACACTCATATTTTTTTATAAAGGTGGCACTCAGTGGAAATCAAATCCCACACTACAGCCACTTAACTGTATTCTCTGTGATATTTAAATGTAATATCGGGGCAGTGAGTGGGAGATTGTGTTATGTTTGATTACAACGGTAATGAAATGTATGATCACATCTGCTCTCTAAAATATACCAGATCCATTAATATAAACAGGCTGTGCAGGTGTGTTGCTGCTGGGTTTTTTTTTTTGGCCTGGTACCATTACAGTGTTATTAGATTTGACCATTTCACAGCTATTTGACAGCAGAAACAACTGAAAACACTAATAAACATCTAGATATTTTTTACTGATTAGCTGATCCAAAGTCTTGTTTTTGTCATTTTTCCTCCATAGCTCTGCATCTAATTTGTCAGCACCTTCACTGACTTAACCACAAAACATAAAATGCTGAATTATCCTTACTGAGAGGTACTTGAAGCCCAGAACAGAGATGATGCCGGCCAAGAAACCAACAATCATGGAACCGTAAGGTGTCAGCATCATTTCACCAGCTGTTCCCGCTGCGACGCCACCGGCCAGGGCAGCATTTTGGATGTGGACCTAGAGGAGTAAAAGGGTGAGACTTAATTTGCTACATTTGTAATGAATCGTATTTAAAAAATTTGCGGATGCAGAGAAGGTTTGAATACAGCTTTAATCCTGAAGCTCACTGTCCTGCACTGCACCTATAACTACTATTGGGTTCCAACTACTACTGAGTATATTGAGGTAATAGATATTATTTTCTGGGAATTTTGGTGGTATAGCGACCTGGGGGAAGCTCCAGTATTTTTAGACACAATATATTGACATATGGCTACTGGTAGGCCACCAAAAAATAAATACATAAAATAAAACATCCATACATAATTTACCCACCAGAATGTCACTCCTGAACTGCAAAAATCAGTTAGGAAACATTCATGGATCTGCACAGCTGTAGAGGGAGCAATTTTGTACAACAAATGGTGCATAAGCATAAGAGATGATAAGATGAGACTTCTGAAATGAGCAGCAGGAACTTTTTTTTAGCTTTTTAGCAACTGATTAGCTTGTGGTATGGCCACTCCCTTTTCAAGTTACTGTACTCAATGTAATCCAATCTTCGGTTTGATCAGTATCAGCACAGGAATGTCAGGATGATTTACTGTTGACAGTGTTGTTCAGGTGACACATTCATCAGCTGTTATCTTTTGAGTAACTCTGTCACAAGTTTTATACTCTGATAAGCTGAGCTTCACCCTGCTGACAGGAAGTCAAGATGTTTCAGAAACCTTTCCAGTACACCTGCTGTCAGGCCGTTTTTAGCTCACCCTTCACCTTTGCTGTGTTAATTTTGATTGTGAACTAGAAGCCATCATCTTCTACTTCTACAGCTGTGAATCACTTTCTGAACAGTATTTTGACTCGATTCTTCGTTCGTTACTGATCAAATTCATGAGCGATTATTAGTTTTTGTTTTTGATGTGATTTGATTTTGGAAACCACATTTCAACTCAGGAATGCTAATCCTGTGTCCTCACCATGTCCAGCTTGCCGTCGTGTGCTGTGAGGGCAGACATGCCATAGGTGGACAGAGTGCAGGCTGCCAGGGAGTAGTAGGTGTTCATGGCTGTGCGGTGCTGGTCGTCTCCGTGAGCTGTGATGGCAGAGTTGAAACTGGGCCAGAACATCCACAGGTAGATGGTACCTGAGAAGTACAACAGTTAGGACAGCATTGCATTGGTTTATTACTACAAGTGAGGTTAAAACTGCATTGGGCAATCCCACAAATGATAGTTCCAAACAGTAGTGAAGTGCAACTATAAAGAGAATGCAACACGCTCATGTTTACCAGCCAGTCTGTGAGAGTTTATGCCTGGAAGAAAACCAAAGAAAGATCTAATATTGGGAAGTCCAGCTGTCTCTGAAAGGAGCACATGCTGCTGTTCAATAAGTAAACTTGTGTTTCACATGTACGTTTTTATGATTAAATCAGGAGTTAATTTTGGGATACACTTCTTTGTTGCAATCCCAGTTGTTTTACTGCTTTTTGTATTTGGTATCAGAGGTGGTACAAAGTCGTTGTTTTGCAAGTCCCAAGACAAGACCAACAAGTCCCAAGTCAAGTCCAAGAGCAACTTTGTGTTTCAAGTCCTAAACAAGTCATTATGCGCACTGTATTGACATTTGTAATGAATGCTTTTTACTGACAAACGTACCTTTCCCTCCAGCTAGCACTGATCTCAATGGGTTTGAAGGTTTGAGTATATTGCAGCTATGACCACACCTGACCTGACCAACACCCATCTGTGATGTAATTTCTGCATGTGGCAACCACTAGATGGCAGTACAAACAAAACTTATTTTTTTTAACCTGGGTGTAGTTACTCTTTAAACTGAAAAATAATTAACTCTTCTGGAAACAATAAAGTTCCAGCGTTGGGAGATGTTTACCGATCATAGCGAACAGGTCAGAATGGTAGACTGAGCTGTTCTTCTGTTTGCTCTTATCCAGGTTGGGCCGGTACAGGATTCGGGCCACCATAAGGCCAAAGTAGGCTCCAAAAGTGTGGATGGTCATGGAGCCTCCGGCATCCTTGGCCTGAAACAAAGTTAGCGACAACCTGGTTTGAAAAATTAGATATATTTGATGAATCAAATCTAATCTAAACTAATCAGTCATTGCTGCTCTGTTTTCCACTGCATTTTTCAGAGAACACACAAAAAATGTCGCATGGAAATCTTCAGGTAATTACTGAGACAGTATTTCTGTTAATTGTAACTCACCTCCAGAACAGACAGCAGGATAAACTCATTGACAGCAAACAGTGTGACCTCGAATATTGCCATGATCAGCAGCTGGACAGGGCTGGTTTTACCCAAAACTGCTCCAAATGAGATGAGCACAGAGCCGGTGCAGAAATCAGCATTGATCATACTGAAAGAAACAGAGTTTAATAAAAGACATTACTACAGTAGCTTGTGCAGGGCATGGAGAAAATAATAAAACGTATAATGTTCTGTCAGAGGTTTTGCTTCAACTTGATGGATCTTTTTGAAGTTGTAGTTTGTAGTGTTGTTAAGCAAACATCTCATTAAGTATTTTTCAGTCAGTGTCGGTGAGGGTGTTCTTGTGACCGCCTTTCTTTTTTGTTAATGCAGGTATCCTGTGTTTGGTCAATTTTGTGACATTTCCCTTTGCCACACAACATAGTTTAAGATTTAAGATAGATTTAAGAAGATTTTAAACTGCACTTATCTATAGTTAATACTTACAATGGGTCAAATGACTATGGTAACCATTTTCCCTCAGTTCAACAGCGTGTTTCAGTTTTACGGTAACTGCTTGTTAACACGCTCGCCATGTTTATAATGTGTCAATTTTGTGTTTACAGCTTGTTCTGCTGTCCTCTAGTGGCCAGAATGTCAATTAATGCTGCTTTAATTGCAAGGTAAGACATTCGAAGAGGCCAGACATTCACTGCATTATTTGTTAATGTATCACAATTCTGATACATTCACTGCATGATTTGTGATATATCAACCATAAACACTGGTTTATGGTAACTACAAAATTAGGTAATCACAAAACTACCACCTCAAAAATGCTAATCCACTTGAATCAACACCTCTGAAGTCTGACAGTCTGTAAATCTTGCTGTAAGTCATCTGTTTCTCTTTCATGTCTTTTAAAGAGGAAAAGCTCCTTGTCTTGCATGTCTCGTAAGAAAGCAATAGAAAGATTGACTGATTGATATATTAAACAAAAATTGACACTATGAGCTTCACTAAATTGGCATTTGGTTGATGTTAAGGCATACAGTATGATAATAGTCAAATTGTTCATATACTGTATAAACACACAAAGGGCCTGTTTCCAAGAGAGGGATTAAGTCTATTTCTAGACTAAATCAGAATCAGAATGAGAATCAGAAATACTGAATTGATCCCCGAGGGGAAACTCTTTCGTTACAGCTGCTCACTGTCACGTCAGTGCACACTTGAGAATAGAAGGACTAGAAGCACTAAGCAAATCAAAATATAATACACTATAATACAGGTAAGATAAATTAAGTACCAAAGTGGATTTAGAGGTTGATAAGTATGTACGGTATAATACAATGTAATAATATAAGTAATAAGTAATAGTGCAATAATGAGTACTGTCAAGTTAAGTGTAGCTTATTAAGATGATTATGAGACGGTGGATATCGCACAGCAGTAATAGAAGTATGAATAAATATCAATAAACAGGGAATTTTAAAGACTTTTAAATAGTCTGTAATGAGCACAGTATGGCATGCTAGTTTGTTTTTGCATTTGTCCTTATACTGAATATATTGAGCTGTTGTCACTGAGTGGCAAAAGCAAGGTTAGTGAGAGAAAGTGATTTGTTATGTGTGTCTTTGTGGACTTTACAGCATGCCTCAGGATGTGTGCAGGCCTGCTCTGAAGTGTGAGAGAGAGGATTTAGAGCTAAAAACAAACAGATTTAGAGATTTCGCATGTTCAACATATTGTTTATGTGTGTGTGTGTATGTGTGATACATTAGTATGTTTACCACATACCTCTCCACCCCGATGTGGATCTTGCCTCCATGCATACCGTGGAGGAAGCCCTGCATGAGTGTGGCCCACTGCAGGGCGAAGGCTGCGATCAGGAAGTTGAAGCCCACGCTGCTGAAGCCGTAGCGCTGCAGGAAGGTCATGAGGAAGCCGAAACCGATGAAGATCATCACATGCACGTCCTGGAAACCTGCACAACGTAGAAAACACCGGCTAAGATGATGGAGATCATGAGCCCGAGGGGCCGATGCTTTGTGTTAGTTGTGGCCTTTTTTTGTCCTTTGTGGTGGAAAGGCAAAATGGACCCAGATGGCTGAACTACTTCCACTGCAACTTTTTTTGTTTTACCACTAAGAAACATTTGTAAGCACAGTAGGATTTTCTTTGCAATGCAGATGACACTCAACTCTCTATAGGTGACAGGTGATCTCAGGCCAGGTCTATTGCCTTGAAAAATGCATCTGCAATTTCTGCACTCAGGACACACATCTCAGCACACAATAACTCAGAATTTTAGGTGTTATCATTGACTCTAGGGCTGCAACTAACAATTATTGTTATTATCGATAAATCTGCCAATTACTTTCTCGATTAATTGATTATAATATCTATGTCATAAAGTTATGAAAAATGGGCATTTCAATTTTGCAGAGCCTTCAAATTGCTTGTTTTGTGTGACTAACAGTCCACAACCCAAAGTTTACAATAATAAAACTGAGGAAAGCAGCAAATCCTCTCATTTGAGAAACTAATCGATTAACTGACTAATCATCATACCTCTAATTAACTCTGATGTAACTTTTTGATGTAAGAATTATTAAAGATGAAACACAAATGTTCACCAACTTGTTGGACGACATTAAAATTTTCTTTTATGCTTTGTCAATGAAAAGCCTTGTAGTAGAGTGGCAAGTAGGGATGTTACGTTCACAAACAATGCGATTCTTTTCAACGGCTCTCTGGTACAAAGGTCCACTTGATTACTATCCCGGCGTACGCTGGTGTCGCATCAGCTGGACGGAGTTAAATGGTTTTACAATATTAAGTGCTGCATGAATTGCATTCAAGGCAAGGCAACTTTATTTACATAACACATTTCATACAGAGGGTAAATTCAAAGTAGTAAATTCAGTGACAAAGGAGAGGGATATGACATCACCTTGTATAATGTTTACAATGCAGATCATTGACATTAGGTCTGGCAATAGGAGAAATGTAGTGCTGATGAACCTAGTCCACACATGCAAAATGAAATTATATTTGTGGGATGTCTAAGTTTGAATCTGATCCAAAATCATTATCCTAGTGATTATTTAGCAGATAAACCTAGTAACCCACGCCCCCTAAAAAAAAAAAAAGAATGATGAGCCCGTCTTTTGATTGGCTCTCAGAAAGGACAGAACCATAAGAGCTGTAATTCCCATCACCAGTTCCAAGAGCACCAGTGAGGATACCAATCATTTAGATCAACTTCATACCTGCTCCTCAAAAACACCAGATCCCTGCCAACAACTGTGTCACTTGAGGGCTTTGTCATTGAAAATGGGCCATTCTCTGTAAATGAGCACAGTTACATAAGATTTGGTCAACTGGAACTTCAGGTTCAGCTGTGACTCAGGCCTGCACAGTGTGACTCTGGAAAATGAGTGGTCTTCCATAGTGATATTCATGTTTAGAAACTCTATATTGTCAAAATATAGCCGGTTCACTGTGTAAAAGACTTGCCACTATATTAGAAGAATTCTAAAAGCAAGGATAATGAACTCTCTCAACTTGCACCCTGATGCGTCCCTCCACCCTCGTTGTCTTGGTTCACACAGTTTGTGAGCACTGCTTTCTAACTCTCCCTTATTTGTCCCAACCTGCCACACACAATATTGCACTGTGCTGTGGCTGCTGTCGCCATGGTGACTGTCAATTTGCATGGCCGGGAAGAGGTGTTGCCAGTGTCCCCGTTGGCATTTTGGCCCAGATACATGCACTGACATCGAAAAGGACACCATACAAGGCTCTGCTGGCTATGCAATTAGTGTCTTAATGTTATTGAAGTTCTGTTGAAGCTAAACTAACATTTTCTGATGATGTTCTCTTTAAATTTGATCATTTTAAGGCCAAGAAATTCCACAAAATGACAGCTATTGATGTTATCCCTCAATTATTTTATTCCTATGGGATAAAAAAATATTTTTAAGCTCATTTAGACCATCATGGGACACTAACACACTCCACTGAAATCTGTGCAATTGGATTTCATATTTGGGTCTCTTTAAAGGGACAGTTCACCTAAATCACCAAAAAATAGCGTCAGGGGTTAGGTTCTTAAAAAGTCAGAATACAACAGTTGAAAACTGAAAATATTTGCATGGCTGGTCACCACTCCGGGTAAGTAATACAATTCCACTCGCCCTTCTTGCTGCATTGTGAGTCAAAGAGAAAATTGACTACTACAATACACCTTTACAAATCCGTTTTTTTCTAAATCAGAAGAAGCTGTTACAGCCATTTTCACACCTCTAAGACTAAAAGACCCCACCCATTTGTAATCACAGATCTTCAACAGGAATGTTTTTCTGCTGTAGGGATCAAACCTGTGACCTCTCAGACAACCACAGGACAGCCTCTTTCATCACTTGACTGCCTTGTTCACCTTCAGGTGATCTCTTGGGCAACAGATCAGAATCAGAAATACTTCATTGATCCCCCCTGTAACAAAAGAGTTTCCCCTCGGGGATCAATAAAGTCTTTCTGATTCTGATCTGTTGCCCAAGAAGGAGACTTAGAAAATAGAACAGACAATACATTGGCTACACAACCACCAACACGGTGGATTCACAAGCTGCACATGATCCTGCTTTAAACAAAAAGAAAAGAAATGTCCAGGTGTGTATGTCTGTCTCTACACTGCCCTATACATGACCTGTAGAGTGTGAACTTCTGTTTATTGTACAGTTTTTTCCAGGCGTGCAATAAGGATGGAGGATGGAGGTTATGTATACACAGCACTGAAACGTGAAGGTGGTTCAGCTCCTGTGACAGTGAAGGTGTAAGGTTAAAGATTATCTAAAGCCATTAAATCTAATAGACCTTTAATCTCTGCTCTTATTTTTCTAACCTGAGGCAGTCTGTTACCTTCTGTGGTTTGAAATAGTGCTGCAGAGACATTTGAATGTTTGTTCAACCAACCTCCAGTAGGTTTTCCATCTTTTGGTGGGCAAATAACGACTCTTGTGTTTTAGGAGTAAATGCAGAAGTAGCGTGATATTGTTGTATCAAAACATCTTAGGAAGAGGGCTGGGGTGGATCGTAAAATGTTGGACTTTCACAGGTCACATCCTGTCTTCTTCGAACTTTCTCGTTTAGGTTGAAGAATTTGTTGGTTAAGTTGAATGATTTTAGTGATTCTCACAAGGAAATTCCACAAAGTCCACCAACAACTAAATATGAAACTAAAAGTCTTCTGTACAGTCATGCTAGCGGCTCTGTGAGACTGTACTTTTGCACAGTGGTGCTTTGAGTTAAATACTAACATCAGCATGCTAACATGCAATGACAATGCTAACATGCTGATGTTTAGCAGGTATAATGTTTTCCATGTTCACCATCTTTTTCTAAACCAAAGTATTGGACACATTTTAATCTTGACCTGATGATGGCGCTAGACGACTGACCGACCGACATTGCTAGCCCTATGGCGGGCTTTACCGGTAGAGCCACGCCGTTAGCATGGCTGAAAATATGACTTCAACAAAGTACTGATGAGTGTTTTCTTATCTGCCACGTACAGTTAAGGTCTCCAACCACAGTCCCCAGTGTAAAGGTCAGCCAGCTTGTAGGCCAGAATACTTTTTTACAACGGTTTAACAATGTCACACTATTTCCTGCATTGGACCTGAACAAAAGCAAACGTTTTAAGTTGTTTGAACTAACAACCAAAGTTGCTGTTTTTCTTAATCGGACAGTCTTGAAAATTCCCGTTTTGCATGCTTTCTTTAATAGGTGTGTCAGAGGTCATGCTCAGGCTCAGAACCGAGGTCACGCGTCAGGCTTTGATACAGACCAGCACCCCCTGGAGTGGGTAGGCATTTGCTCAAGGGCACTTCAGCAGTATGCATACCAAACCAAGAGGCTTCAAATGACTTCTTCTGTTAACCTTGTTAACCCCTATGCTGTCTATAAAGAGTTTCAAAGTGACATATATACTTCTCTATACTTAGTAGTTACTAGTATAACACCAAAACAAATTATCCAGCTTTTTACACAGCCAGGAAAAGCATTTAACATAATGATTTTTCTCTCCCTTTTGAATGTTCAAGTCATTCAAATGACTCTTGCTAGTATCTACTAGGAGCTTTGATATAAACCTGAATGTCTTGTTTCAGGGCTCCTCCTACCTTCTCTCGCATTTGTAACTGTCATGTCAAAAGCTTGACCTGAGAAGAAAACCATTGGGTGAAACAATGATTACTGAAAATGGTCAAATTTAAACATGCTGAAAAGTTGGCGTAAAATATTAGCTATTAACAGCTTCTGTCTACCAGTGCCAGCCTGCAAAACCCAGCAGGTTAGTTCTGCCTCGGGTTAGATGCTATACTTTTAGGTGAATCGTTCAGTGACTGACAGGACGAGGATGGAGCTAACATAATTGTAAGCTGCCTGCAGTCTTAAACTGTTTAGATGAGAGCATTTATCTCTCTACATTCCCATCGTTCTCTGCTCTGCCCCGGGACACTACCGCCCAAACACCTGAGAGAGAGAGAGAGAGAGAGAGAGAGAGAGAGACGGCCAGGTAAACTTCCAAAAGTGGCTGACTTGTTATGACATGCCCACCAGCCCTCAGTCACGTTACTTAAGCAAGGGCGTAGATTTGCATATGGGCGGTAGGGACATGTCCCAATATTTTGGGTGGACAGAATTGTCCTTACCAATATTTGAGTGAACTTGTTCGCATTATCTTTGGAGTGAAGTCATATTAGGTGTTGCCTTTCTGAGGCTATTACGTGGTTAATTATGGTAGGAGGTGGGTTGTTGTGTCCCTGCCAATGGTGAGACCAAACCCTTGTTTATTGGTGAAGGTGGAACTGTGCGGAGAGGAGTGGCTCAGTGAATTGTAGAACAAAATGTAAAGTGTCTGTTACAACTGCAAATGGAACTGGAAGAAACAGATAGAACTGTAAAAGAACAGTGGTTCTTTTCAGTTTTCAATTTCAGTATTTTTAACTTTTAATAAAAAATATTTCCTCCTTATGTTGATAAAAAGAAAACAGTTTCTGTGGCATTACATTTGTCTTTCAAAATGTATTTGCTGTTGCATAATTTGTAGTATATAAACATAATTTTCAAAGAACACGCTTAAATGATGTTGTCCACCACTACATATTTCCACTACACTGCTATATATTCATTTTGGGCGGAACATGCCACTTTGTGTGCAGCAAGTGTCAAAGGGTAGAAAATGTGTTATAGACTGTTAGCCTGTGTTTCCCCTCCAGCCTGTGAAGGAAAAAAGCTTTTTTTCTACACCATCAATCCATATAAATCAGGAAATTAATGATCAACGGATCTGCCTCTATTGGACAGCAACGGAGCGGAAGATAAAATGTTCCCTCAGAAAGAATGGGACACGTCCAATTAAGGAAACAAGAGAGCTGCTGCACCGCAGCTCAGCAGCTTCTCACCCCTTTACACAGAATACAGCATTTCCCCAATGAGATAGTGGTGATAATAGTTTAACAAAAACCCAAATATTCTGAATATGTACATTAATTGGGGCAGCATGCATGAGTGGCATACTTACAGGTATGTAAAATCACAGAGAGAGCATGTAAGAGAGGATCGCATTTTGGTGTTAGAGAGGTCTGTTAAGCATCGCTAGAAAACTGTATGAAATGAGATTATCCATTAATGCTAAAAAAGATACACATGAAAGAGTCCATGTCCAAAAAAAATAAAAGGCAAAAATGAGCACAATATTTGATACTACTGCTTTAAGGTGTGCAAGTGTGAGAAAGCTACCACCCCCGATTTAACAACTTTGTTATTCTTTTTTAAATTATAACTTGCTCACACGTGATGTTTGGATTATATTTATAGATTTTGAACATTATTTCAGTGACTTTTTCCTGCTCACTTTCACTTTGGAAGCTTTTTGAGAAATTGAGAAAGTTGGTTATAAGACATGTCTCGTTGTCAGAGTGCAGAGTGTTCTGCACAATCAACAGCTAATAAATACTGAAAAATGTATTTATTGTTAGTGAGTTATATTTAAAATTTAAAATTCTGAAGTTGTATTTGCTGGCTTGATTATGTTACTCTATTCTTAATTCTGACATTAACTTCATGTCCTAAAGAAGAAGGTAGCGGTAGAATGGCATCATGGGGATTGTAGTCAATGTCTCTTCTCCAATAAACACGCAATCGATTGTAAAATAAAGGACAAATTGGTATTAGTTGTATTGTGATCAATTAAATGCCTTCCTTAAGTATTTTCCAAGAAAATGCGATGTGACTGAAGCATTATAATACCCACAACACTGATCTGTACAATGTTATATACAAAATTTGCAATCATTTTGTTGTATTAAAGCACCCATTCCCATCAGGTTGGCAGTGTTAAGTATGAGTAATGTTCTTGAGAAGCCTTATCTAAACAGAATACAGATTGGGAATCAAAGCATCTTGACCCCTGAACCTCACTGTAACCTCTGACCCTGAACCTCCAGACTTCCACAGGGCACTCACTTGGGTAGCGGTAGTAGAAGTCGTTCTCATAGTCAGAGTGGGTCTTGTTATGCCACTTGCTTGCATCCGTCTCATCGTCGTACTGCACCAAGGCACCGAAGAGGATGATGAGAATGATCTCCAGGATGAAGCAGATGATAGGCAGCTTCAGCCGCATGTTGGTTGCTGCGTCTTTCATGTTTTCTACCCAGTGAGGCGAGGAAGAGAGGATAAATGAGGCTTGTTCTTGGAGTTGGGGATTAAAGATCCAGCACAAAAAGTTAGACCCGCTCTGTCTCTCTCACACACACCCTGGGGTGTCCTCAGTGCAGAGACGAGAGGCTGGTGTGTGTGTGAGAGGGTGGAAGAAGAAGCTCACAGATAGACAAGAGCCGGTCTTTCATGTATGTTTTTGTTCAGCTGGGTCACACCTACCGGACCTGCCTCCACCATGAATAATGCAGGATCACCTTTAGCCCCGCCCCTCTGCTACTGTACTTTTTAAGGTGGCCTGAAGTGCCTTAGCTCACCTTATTAGTCAGTAATAAGTAATAATCCATTACTATGTGATAGGAAGTCTCTTTTGGTAATATGTGTTGGGGGTTTCACCAACTAGTCAGCTGCTTTGAGGTCGATTAGTCTTGGATAATATGATTTTAGCAAGCAGCGTCATTTATGCCAGGACAATTTCCACATTGATCTTCTTGTGTATTTATGTGTGTATTCTATGTGTTTTATGGGCAATTTTCAAAAAAATCTCAAAATATCACAAAAAAGTTTTTTGGCAGAGGTGGAAAAGCTGTGTGTCGACTTAGCGAATAAAGCATGACGTACGTGAAGCATGTGACTTATTAAACATCCACTGAAGCTTCCAGTGAAGAGACGAAAATATCAGATCTGTGTGGAGCGATGAGGAGTCTGTAACCTTCCTCACATTAATACATGAAACAAACAGAAATGCCATACGTCCACTGTGTTTTCACTGTTTATCACCATTTGAGGTTTGACTGGCGCTCATTTAATTATGTCATCTTGTTGCACCATCTTCTTCTGCAATGGCATAATGACACCCGACTGGAGAGTTTGCGCCACCTACTGCTTATCTCAATGAACTAACTCCTAATAATTGCATAGCGGTAGTGAACAGAAACAAGCATTAATTAGCATTTTCTTTTGCAGATTTTTTCGAAATTTGGTTCAAATTTGGAATACATTTGGATGGAAACCCCGCTATTGTTTGGCAGCAGTCATTCTGTCACTCAAACAGCATTGTCAAAGTGTGGAATTGCTTTCTTTCTGCTCTGTTAATTACCTGCAGTAAGCTACTGTTGATACTGCAGATGCTAACTCAACACTTTCTGCATGTGTTTCACGATAAATGCAAGAGAAGTATAAAGTTCACAATGAAGAGAAATTGACTTGTTTTTGTAAAAAATAGATTTAGACCGGTGTCTGGGACAGTTGGGAAATCTTTTTGAAACATTGCAAGGAGAAATTTAAAATCTTATGAACACGGATGAAATATTTATTTCAGTACAAAAAAAACCCTGCAGGAGCTACAGAGAGCTGTTCCGATAGCTTCTGTAAATCTCTCACCGTTCATTTCTTTCATCGCTTGTGTTCCTGCAGTTTATTATCCATGTTCAAATATAAATAAGTATCTGCTACAGCATATTTAATGTGATATATTTAATTGATATTAGAAGTTGAAAAATTTGATGTTAACAAAGTTAAACATTGATTAATTCATAGACTACAGCTTCCATGAAATGTTTGAAGTGTGGCAGTGTGCGTATCTATTGTCACTGTAATTTGATTTCTGCCATATTCATGGAATCCACCAACGCTCTCTTCTAATGTCACCTCTCTGAATTTTTTGTCGGAATTTCTGCTGTCTAAAATGTCTACGCAGTTTCCTCTCTTTCACTGCTGCTGCTTCCTCTGAACTAACAGATTACAATTCATCCTGAGTGGAACATGAATGTCTTTACCAAGTTTCATGAAAATCAAATCCATCCAAAGCGGTGGACCGACCTACTGACAGACAGACATTACCTTACCTGGAACCATACCACTAGCATGACTATACATTTGGATTGTGTCATTACAAACATCAGTGTTATTTTGATATTTGATTTTTTTTTTTTACTTAGAGAACCCAGAGGTTAAAGTTTCACTTCAGCTCTGTAAGCAGATCAATTTTGGTTTGTATGCAAAAAGCAAAAGATGGAGCCACGCACTGGTCAGGTTGTTATTAGGAGAAGACGTAAAGAGCCTTTTAACAGTTTGGGCAAAGCTCAAACTTGCAGCATGTTGTAAAGATGAGCTTTCCTTTCTATACCTGCGGGGTCGGGTCTAACATGTTTACAGGAAGAACCCATTTCAGTGACCCACTGTCGTCTGATGTGGCTCTGAATAAGTGGAAGTCACAAGTTGAGATGATTCTGGTGTCAAATGAATTACTTGTGTTATTAGTATTTTCTTAGCGTGAGACTGGAATGCAGAAAACACAAAATCATCAGCCATTTTTGAAAAGGGTACAAGGCAAAAACGTTTTTAGCTGTCAGTCACCAAGCAACAGTTACAGCTTAAACCACTCAAACGCTGAGCATATCATAAGCTCTACTTCCAATATTAGAAAATACAACTTCATGAGCTCCATTTGAAGGCAGCAATATGGAGAGCAGCGTGTCCACAGCATCAACTCTGATCACTGCTATGTGATCACTACTGAAGTGTGAACTACTTTTTTGATACTTCAAGAGAGATTTGACATTTCTTGTTCCAAGCTCACAGTGGTCTCTCTTGGGAAATATCCTGATGCACAGGGTGTGAGTCATTTTATATTTCTAAAAGCAACAGCAGCACTTTGCTTATAGCCGTCATGGCTAAACATACAAAAAAAATTCACACATCATCAACAAAAAAATCCACGCTGGCCAAGTTTGTTGTCATGAAAAAATATGAAGCCTAATGTAAGCGTGTGGATCTTTAATGGATTTCTAATCGTTTTGGGATAACAATAGATTTTAATGGCACATAAGGCTTCACAGACTTAGTAAGATACATTTGTTGTTGGTATCTGTCTTTTCAGGGAATTTGTTGATTGTAATAAAAAGATAAAATAACTGCTGCAGTATCCTTTACGCATTATTTGCTGATCTCAGTGAAATGTTTACTCAACTTGTTGAGGAAACCACAGGAGCATAGACCATTTACTGTGCCTCTCACAGCCACAATAGAGAAAGGATGCGGGCATGGAGGTGCCTTTGAGGAGAGAACACAAAGCTTGAGAAGAAGACTGTGATATTATAGGCTGAGGCTGGGGGTGGGGTTAGGCTAAGGGACGCTTTTGTGTTCCTCCTCCTCCTCTTCGTGCTGTAAAGTTTGATAAGAGATGTCACTCACACCTGTATCGCTGTCCTCCATCAGCAGAGACAGCCTTTTCTTCAGAAAGGTGAAGGAACTGGCAGGAATGTTGTTATGATTTTGGGGAATTTAAACTATTTATCACTTGAGACCACAGATGTCAAGAGAAGCCATGAACTCTGCAGTGACAGAAAAGGCCTCTCTGTCCGTTTGTCCGTCCGTCTGTCTGCTCAGCATTCTGTCTGACCAGCCACCTGTCACCAAGTCAGTCTGACTTCAAATTGTATGTCTCCACTAACTGGCAGGCTGGTGCACCTCATCCTGCCTCATTATGTTATGTGACAAACTCTGAGCGAATACTTTTTATTAAAGGGTAAAGCTACATATTCTATATTTCTCTTATTGTCAAAAAATCCCATGAAAAGGCCCAAACCAAAAATGAATCGATCCCACTAACAAGTATTGTATGTGCATCGAAAGCCTGATACATCTTATTCCTCTGTGCCATAGATCGCCATTGTTGATTCAAACTATTGAAAACACGTCAGTGAGCCACACTGTTGCACTGGGTGACATCTTCCTTCATTACCATCAACCAGAGGTGGAAGTAACAAATCACAAGTGCTCGTCACTGTAATTGAGTAGCTTTTTCGTGTACTTTTTCACTTTTGTGTACTTTTTTTTTCAAAGTTAGTAAATTTACTTTTACTTAAGTATGTTTTAAATGAAGTAAAGTACTTCGCTACATTTGTACATCCATCCGTTACTGAGTAAATGATTTAATTTTGCTTTAAAATGATCAACGGGGAAAAAAACTGCCTTGGACCAGACACCAATCAAATGCATTGCATCAAAAACCAGCCAACCAGGTCAAAATGTCATGCATCGCGCCAGAACAGTGGTGCCGGTTGATTTTCAAGGAGTCCGACTCTGATCCGAAGAAGGAGAGCTCCAGTTACACATCAAAATAAGTCGCATGTGACAGACTAAATATCTCTGGAACACTGCATGTTAGAGACTTGCTTTTTTTTGTGCCCACAAGCTAACTGCTGTGCCTTCCCAACAAGGGTGCAATCGTACCCTTTCAGAAGCTTTGCAATCCGGCCTTGAACTGCGGTGTCTTTTTGAAGACTGTAAAATAGATCCATCATCATAAATCCGACAGGGAATGTCTTCTGTGATTATCTATCAATTTTTCCGTGTTAAAAGCAGTTATTGTTGTTGTTAGCTGTCTACTGGCAGCCACAATGCCTTGTGTTGAGTCTGTCGACAAATCAGACAAAGTTTTAAGTGAGCTACTTTTTACTTTTTTTTAAATAGTTTTATACACAAATACTTTTACTTTTATTTGAGCACAATTTCAGTCAAGTAACAGTATTCCTACTTCAGTAGGATATCTCAGTACTCTTTACACCTCTGCTATGAACACACACACTGTTTATTTTGAGTCAGTCGCACATACTCCGTCCTGTTGCCCCAAATACTCACTAGAGCACCAAATGTGGATTAATCCACCGCTGAAAATAGTCCCCAACAAATGCTCTGTTTGAGAAACGTTTGATAAAAACTAGTGACCAGCTGTTTTAGGAAATTAATTAGCCTATATATTTCTGACTTGTTTTTAAAGATTATGGTCTGAAACAATGGGCTCAGGGCTGAGAGACACAGAGTAGAGAAGTCACAGAGTATTGACATTGACAAATATTTTTGGTTTGGGGTTTTTCATGGAATTTGTTGACAATAAGAAAAATATAAAATGATGCCACACTTATCCTTTACAAGAAGCCATTTATTTACATGGCAGATTGGTTCTCTGCCAATATGATTTTAAATCAACTGTGTCTCTGTGTGATTTCTTGACTAGTTAGTTTTCCTCAGTGGTGTAATGGTGCCTGGAGAAGTGGGTATACTCTTAATTTATGGCCCCAAATTGTTTTAAAGTGGCCCGTCCAGCAAAGGATGTGTTATAAACAGTGACATGTAAGACTACTCTTGCATATTTAGTTCACCCAAAAATTAGTCAGTACTGCAAATTGTCACTTAACTTCAATTAAATTTTATTTATATAGCACCAAATTATAACAGAAGTTATCTCAGGGCATGTTTCCTATAGAGCAGGTCTAGACCGTACTCTTTATAATATTATTTACAAAGACCCAACAATTCCCACCATGAGCAAGCTCTTGGCGACAGTGGCAAGGAAGAACTCCCTTTTAACAGGCAGAAACCTCGAGCAGAACCAGACTCAAGGTGGGCGGCCATCTGCCTCGACCCCAGATTTCCATTTATACATATATGGTGTTTTCACTGTTGGAAACCTAGCTAGTTTTTACGGCGCTGGATGCAGGAAGAACTACTAGGCGAAGTCAGCTTTCTCGGTCAATATAACACGCACTGAGGAATTTATTGCTTCAATCGACTTCATTTACCATCAACATTGACTGGACATGCACATAAAATGTGCTGAATTTTCCCTTTAAGGGGGGTGAAGTTGCTTCCCTGCTTCTTCCCAAAGTCCACTATCAGCTCTTTAATCTTGCTGATGTTCAGGAGTAGGTAGTTGTCCTGACACCAGCGGGTCAGGTCCTCTACTTCCTTCAGGTAAGCCTTTTCATTGTTATCTGTGATCAGGCCCACCATAGCTGTGTTGTCAGCAAACTTGATGATGGTGTTGGAGTTGAAAGTAGCTACAAAGTCGTGTGTGTACAGGGAATACAGCAGAGGGCTCAAAACACAGCCCTGAGGTGCTCCAGTGTTAAGGATGAGGGTGGAAGAGGTGTATCTGCCCACCCTCACCACCTGGGGTCTGCCTGTCAGGAAGTCAAGGATCCACATGCACAGTGAGGGTCCTTGAGCTTTGTGATGAGCCTGGAGGCAACTATGGTGTTTAACTCTGAACTGCAGTCAATGAACAGCAAGTTGTGTTCAACCAAGGACTTATAACCCTAATTGGAGCCATCTAACTGCAATCTGTATGAATTAATTACAGTACATTATTACTCAAAGCTAATATAAATTACAATTATATTTATATATGTATTGAAATATGAACCTGAAAAGCAGTGCTACATAGGCCTAGGTAAAAGAGGGACCAAATTCAAAACTTTTGTCTATGAGCATAAAAAGCTTTTACAGTGTAATATCTATTTATTCAAATAATGTTTTACTATGGCATTCGTTAAATACATATTATATGCAATAAAGGCAAGTAAAGGTGTTAAAAAGGAACGATGGCATTAATTTGTAAGGCTGTGACAGGGCCTGACGGTTGGCCATTTTAACTGCCCTTGCTCAGCCTGTCAGTATCCCAGGATCAAAACTGTTAGAATGCAAGCAAGGAATTTCAGTAACCTTTTTAGACATGTTTTGGATTCACAACAATTTAATTATTTTCTGGGATATTTTAGCATGACAGGGCGTGACCCTTTAGCTCATCCTCCTCAAAGAAACATGAAAAACAAGCTTTAAATCATACAGTTGAATGACAGAATTCACCCTGGAGCAGTGTCAGCATCACCTCAGTCAAATGATGTGACGTTCTCTGAGTCATAACCTTAAAGGTGAATTGCACACTTTTTATGTGGTGTTTTATGAAAATGTGACAGGACTGACCGAAACATGGGGACAGTTGTAAATTAGTTTTCTAAATTACATTTTTTAGCATAACAAAGCTCCAGTTTTGAGGACAGGCCATTTTTCAGGATTTGTAATTATTAAAAGTGCTTTTATTAAAGAAAAAATCATCTGAGAACCTGAGGAATGGCAAGTTATTATACATTGTCTGGAATGGTTCCCACAGAGGTTGCTGCTGGAAAGCGCAACTTTCATTTCGAGCACGTGCATATGAACGCATGTTCCAGGATCGGTTTTGAATCCTTTCAAATTCTGCAGTTCTCAACATCTGTTGGATGACCGACCAAGGTTGACTCGTGTTTTCGCCCGTGCTCTGTCACTGTCCTTTAGCTTTTCTTTGTTCTTCAGTCAATTATTTTCTTTTTCTATTTTGCTGATCCTGCACCAGTATCAGCCATAACCATGAAAGATAACGTCAACATTTTAGACTCAGTCTGCTTGCAGTTTACGAAAAATATAGATTATTTTAGATTTTTCTTAATTCTTTTGATATCATACCCCAGTGTTCCAATATAATTATAAACTAAAAAAAGAATTAATTCATCTATTGTACACTTAAGAGCAAGAGTTGATTCATGCAGGTGTAGCCTTGTTTTTGGAAGAAACCCATTAGCTAATGGCACATTTTTGGATTGATAATTTACAGGAACTTAAAACTTTGAGCTATAAGGACCTCTTTCCTTGTTCATACATGCCGACAAGTTTCATCTTGTTTTTTCTACTGAACTGTTCTCGTTTCTCATCGCTTCATCTCGGCAGTTAGAGTTACAGGTTTCACTTAAATCAACAAGCCTCCAAGCCAACCTCAGGTTCACACACTGAGCCACTTGAAACTTTGGTCAGGCAGAAGTCCACAGGTGTAGATTCAACCAACTGCTGCTGCTCAATGTGTTAATGACACCTTAGGTAATGTACCTGTGTGGTTTTAACAGATTAAGACAATGACATCTGACCTCTTGGTTCATTGTGTATTAGTGTGGTGACTGATGTATGCTCTGAAGGCAATAAACGATGACGGTGTCATTAGAAAACACGTTAGAAACAGACTAGAGGCTTTGCAGTCATGTTAGAAATCAAACTGGGATGACATTATCATGGAGGTCCAATGGGAAACTGGCACCAGTGTAAACAAATATAATCTGAAGCACATAGAAATATGAAAACATTGTGATGTTGATGTGGGTCAATAAACTGAAGTTCTAAGTACAAATGAACAATCTACTGAATCAAATTCAACTTTATTGAGTAAATCCATAAATAAGTAGATCAAATTAAATGGGAATTCATGAATAACAACAATCAACAAATAGGTAAAAGTAAGTAAAAGTAGATACGTTCATTTTTTGAATCCTCCCCTGCCTTTGCTTAGTTTTTACTCCCTTTATTTACAGACTTTTGGCAAAGTAACTACATGTCTTAGTCAAACATGCCATATATTGTTCTGTGCCATGTAAGTTAGCATACTCAGAAATGCTATAAATTGGCATGTCATGTCACTAAGTCAGTGTCATATCTGTTTGCGAATGTATACAGGAGAGTGTCAGCCTTCCACGTATACATAATGGCCATGTTAGTAATCTGCACCATGAAAAGTCACGCTGCTTTAGCTGCTAGCAGTTCCTGTTTGGGCCTTAACCAAGCGAACAATCTCAGGGGCCTGTTTCAACACAATTGTAGCACGAAAAGTTCGATTTAAAATATGAGATCAGTTCCTCTCGTGTTCATTTTGACAAGTATCCCTAATCAAAACAAACACCATACTTACACTCAGTGGCCACTTTATTAGGTACACTGTGCAATCCATTGCAATTCCATACAACAGCTCTGTCATAAATTACCTTCACACAGTTTACAATGTTCAGTTTTTGTTGACATTGTTGGAAATGTGTAAATTCAGTTATGTTTTAGCTTTGAGGTCATAGTTAATGGTGTTGTTGTTGAGAGGTATTTCTAATTTTTTCCCCTGTTGAGATACATGAGGGGGGCAGAATATTAGATACACCTCCGAAAATACAGTACAACAACGCCACTATGACCTCAAAAAATTTAACATAAAAGGCAGCAAAAATCCAAAAATCGCAATGTTTTAAAAAACTGTTAATGCCACAATAGTGGAATTTCTAAATCAGTGTGCCAATCAAATTTCTTGAAGAGAGAGTACAATTATTATTATTATTTTTCTACTTTGGTTATTTTGATCAACCAACTGGTTCCCAGTTTTATTTTCCATTTGCACTGTTATTTACATGAAAACTTTGCTACCCCACGATGAGATGTAATAAGAGTTCACATTGGCTAACACCATTATAATAAATTAATCCCTTTTTTTAGGGAGAAGCAATTACTTAGGTGAGTACAATGTTATCAAAACCAATTGAAATAACTACGAAAATAAGACCAAAGTTTTAATAAACTGGAATTATTCTTTAAATATCAAATGTTTATTTTTTTAGAACAATTTATTAGGCTCTGTAGTTTATCCAAATGCTCACTTTTTTTTTTTTTTTTTTACCATTTTCCTCTTTGCAGTCCTGAAACTTTATTAGAAATGATCGTTCCAGTCAATGCAGATACATTTGTGATGGACCGGTGTGATTACAGGGATTAAAGTTGGTTTGTTTTTTCTGTTGAATGTTAGAGAGATGCCAAGAGTCGCTGTCATTCCAGAGTTTTCTCAGCAGTGGAAACTCGTGGCAGACACTTGGAGTCTTGTGCTAGTCTCGTGGTAGTAAAAATACAAAGATTATGACATTCGTGTCAGATTGTAGATAATACTTAACAATTCCTCAAATACTTTACATTGTACCGGAAATGTTGCAATACTGTTATCTGTGTATCATGTGTTAGTGGTTACTCCACCAAGCTAAGATTTTGTAGATTCAAATCTCTTTCAGAAAGAAAACGTTTTCAATAACCCTGCTCTATTTTTACAATACATACAAGCTCGTAAAAAAATTATTTGGATTTTGTTTCTGATTTGATGTTTTGCTTTTTCTTAAAACAAAACGTATGCAAAAATCAAAAGCGAAGCAGGATGTTGGAGCAGATGGATGGGTGTACCAAACATCCAGTAATTCCAGCTATTAATTTGAAAAGAACACCAAACATTTTATTTTAACAGCTTAATGTATTTTTGTATAGAGATATGACCGCAGTAACAACAACCTGTTCTGCAGTTTTACTTGACTGTAATTTGAGAGCATGAATAACTCTTGTGTGAGCAATTTCTTTCACGAGACTAAAAGTCTTGTATTTAGGCACAGCAGTGTTTTGAGCACCTTTGCATGCTAATATGCTCGCAATGACAAGGCTAACATGCTGATGTTTGGCAGGTAATGTTTACCATATTCACCATCTTAAATTAGCATGTTAGCATGCTAACATTTGTTATTAGCACTAAACACAAAGTACAGCTGAAGCTGTTGGGAATGTCGTTAGTTTTGCAGGTCAAAACCCAAAATATTGGACAAATTAAAAGTGTGACCTGATGATGGCGCTAGAGAAAAAGTCAGGGGGTCACCAAAGTCAGTAGGCTTCATCCTCTGGGCACCATGAATGTCTGTATACAGTTTCATGGCAATACATCCAAAAGTTGAGATGTTTCAGTCTGGGCCAAAGTGGTGGTAAAAATAACATCACCTTGTAAAATATGACATATTGCTACAGATTACTGCCCAACAGTATAGAAGGCAGTTAAATATTTAGTTCCACCTCCAGCAGCCACAACATTAAAGTGCTTCTTACACCTTAATTCATCAGTAAAAATAATACAATGATGTCATGTAATGTATATAATCACAAAACTATAATGTGCATTCTGCTGCATGAGTACTTTTACTTTTGATACATTTTGCTGATAATACTTTTACTTGAAACTGAGTATTTTGTTTGAAAAGAACCTGAATGCTTCTTCCACTAGTGAGTTTTAGATGTCCTACTGATGGGGTCAGCAGATAAACAAAACTGATAAACTACCTCGTTTAAGCATGAGGACTTGTTGGTTGTGTCACCTGACTCTCATCGGGGACTCCAGAAGTCTAAGTGTGCGTGCCACAGATTTTTTTTTTTTTTTTGTGGAAGTGGATGCTTCTTGTCACTCCATCGGTGCAGCAGGCTGGCTCCTGGGCCCCACTGATAACACAATCTCCCAATCAGAGGCAGAGACAGGAGGGCATCAAAAGTAACACCATGGAGGCTACAAGAGGCCTGGCACCAGATGAAATGAGATAGAAGCAAGAACAAACCTGCTTGTTATGTAACACCGAGATAACACACATCAGGAAGCTGCACAGGTATTTCACACTTACCTTGCTAATGCACAGTAGAGGTATTATACTGTTCTGTGGGGGCTTTTGGGGGCCTACACGCTTATATCAGAGTGAGCATGTACGCAATGGAAAAGTATCTATCTTAGTCATTTCATCCATGGGTTCAAAATACATTTTCTAAAAGTACTTGGACAAATATCTGCAAACAGGGTGATTTCACTTCACATATTTTACTGTCAAAACTATGCCACGTGAAAATTCTGTTTCTCATCATAATGATATTTTTCATCTTATTATGATATTTTCAGTTATTACTAGCTACCAAATTATTCTGTTTCTACGAGAAAGTTTTCATGTTATAATTATACAACAACTTATTTCACTAAAATAGGAAACTTTTGTCATTATAACTGACCAAATATTTTTGTTGTAGTGGTGGCAGCAACACATTGCCGTATAAACCTGGTTCAGAACTTGTCGTTTTTCAGCAACTATAGCCCATTTATCTGCCTTACGCTATTTCATTATGTTGACACCATTATTAAAACTAACTCTTAAAAGGATTAAAACACGTGATATTCCTCTGGAAAATTTAACCCTGCTAGCAGAAATACTATGTATGTTGAAATCACAATGAGATGAATGGCATTTTTCTGCTGAGAGATAAGAGTATCTGCATGTATATGTGAAGAAGTTATCACATTCAAAATCATTTTTTCCCCCCCAGAGGGATGGAAAAAGTATCCTTGTTGTTCTAGGAGAGATGTAGATACTGTACATTTACATGTACATGCACACACACTGCTCCTGTCTTGTATTGTTTTGAGGTTTTGTGTTGTGGCTTTCGGTCCACAGAAAACCACCCAGAGGAGCTCCAGGCTAAACAGAGTAAGACAGGTATGGGAATGTTGACTTATCTCTCTCCTGTCTCTGCTTTCAGATCTATATCTACCTGTGTGACTATCACACCGTACATCAATGCGTTACAAAGCTATGTAAATGACAACAGGTTCAATGTTTGCTCTCCTGTTTTTATCTAGACGTATGCTCTCTGTTTGTGAGCATCTGAGGAGCCAATCAGTGAAGAGCCTGCATGCCTGCTGGGAGACTGGAGAGAGTCACATGCCACACATCTCACACAATCATCAGACCACAATGAAAATGTGACATAAAAAAATGCAATAGACAGTCAAATGACACATGTCAGATAACAATAAGTACAGCACAAACTGTGACAGTCACAAAATAGAAATGAAGAAAGTTTAAAAATGGATGGAGTCACACAGCCTCACTCAGGAATGTGTGTAGATGTGTATCAAACATATATTCAGTGGTATTTTCGGAAAGGAAAAAGGGGGGGCCAAGGCCCCTCGCTGGCCCCCCCCACGCGGAAAAAGAAATGCATATGACTATGAACAAATGACATTTTTGAACAGAGCAGAAATATTTTTTGTTTCTTATTTTATTTATTATTACTTATTACTTATGTTTATTATATCATGCACTCTACATTTAAATATACTGTATATGTCTGTATAGAGCTGTGTAATTATTTATTAACCATACTATTTCATTAGTAGGGTGTTACACAACTAGGATAGTTATTCCACATATCCCACCTTTTAAACATCCATATGATAGAATATTCCATTGTATTGCAGATGAAGAATCTTACATATTTATTTCTTGCAACAAATAAGAAAGTAACTTAGGCAGGGACCAGCAGAAGCGGCACTGAATGACGAGCTGTTTGGGAGCCGAAAGAGCTATAAGAACCGGCTCCCTTCAAAGAGCCATAATTCCCATCATCACTGAATGCAACCCGTGAAAAACTCACAAAGGAGAGAATAGTGAGGTAACGAATGAGTTCTCCTGAAATGGTATTTTTATTTAAGTTCTTCTAGAAGCACACTGCACCATACCCTGGTTGACAGTTTTCAATGTAATCACGCAACATAAACATCATGTATCTGCTCCACTGACACTTTACTCTGAGGAAAGGAACGCAAAACCTTTTTCAGTTTCATATTGTTTCTTTAAACATGTTCATTGTTTGCTGGATAACGAAGGGTTAAAGGACCAATCAAGGTCCATTTATACTCCCTAACCTAACGTGTGTGACAACAAAGGTACCCGCAGTTACCTGCATGAATAGCAGGGGGAAACAGGTAACCCTCGGTCAGACAGGGGAGCCTCTCTGAGCTGTCAGGAACATTTAGCATTCTAAACTGTGAGGAGAGCAAATCTGTCACTAAACTCAAAAGCTGTCACTCTCAGCGAGGGCTTCATGAGAAGGGGTATATGTAAGAATGTTAAAAATGTTTCAGGGTGTAGCGTGTCTTTACATAGGGAAGAGGGAACCTTTCAGAGTGGCAGAAACGTTGTCAGAAAGTACATAGTTTTCCCCACGAGACAGCCTTCATGACCCCTCCGCTTGTCACGCCTTTCGTCAGCAGTCACGCACCGGTACACCATGCAATACGATATGGCATCAGGGCTGCAGGCAGGCCCGACCTTCTCTCATATCAGCCTCGCTCATCTATTGTAAATGGATGGGAGGGACATTTGGTCATTCAGCACTTCAATTAAAGACTGCTGAAAATAAGGGCGGTTTGCGCTTTCAACAGATTTTTGGTTTCTGTTCTTACTGAATGAATGTGACAAGACCCTAAACAGGATAAACAATCAGAATCAACACTCACTGCTTCAGGAGTGTTACCTCAAAAATAACTCTCAGGGTGGGTACCAAGAACAAATCCATCAATCAAATGGAAATGAAGTGTCAGAGCGTGAGAGATAGTGCTGCAGGGCCCAGAGAGTTCACCTGCAGGCTGGAATAAGTTACTGGGAGCCTTCAGCTGCTGCAGAGGAGAAAGTGAAGCAGGAGGGAGAGGAAATAAGTCAAAAAGGGAGACTGAGAGACAAGAAATGACTGATCCTCATTTCTTTAAAGAAAAACATAATCTATCAAGGCTTTCAAATCTTTCAAGTTAGCACTCAAACTAACGTGAGTCAGTTACAAAAGAATACAATAAACATTTTGTATTATACAATTTCTGTTAAAGGAGCTGTATGTCAAACTTGGCCACCTGTCGAATTCATACTCCAAACAAATTGGGGGTCAACATATCACCAGAAAGTTGGGGTGTCCACCCCTTTCATAAGAAACAAGGAAATGCACAATCCCTCCCGTAGGTCTTTCTTTCAACAAACAGCAGTAACGTCAGTGACGTTATACAATTAGCTAGGGTAAACGGCCCTATTAAGCCCACTTGCATCGTCGGAGTCAAATAAAAAAGAAACTACGTCATCATTTTTGCAGTGCAATGTTTCTTCTAATGAAGCTGCTTGTGACATAAATTATACTTTTCATTGTAAGCCAGTCAGATTTGTCAGTATTGAGTTATCGAAGCACATGTGTGACATGTGCCTGCTGATCCCAGAGGAAGTTGCAAAAAAACTTTGGTTCCCTCAGAAGATAACATTTTTTGCATATTTCTACTCCTGTTTTACTCATTTGTTGTCAAGATTTAAGGGACTGGTGTTTTTAATAAGACATATGTTAGAATTTTACTTAAATTAGAATCATTGTTTCTTTTGAAATGAAAATATGGGTTTTAGCATACCAGCAAACGGTTGGTTGATAACATGATAAGCATGGAGCATGTTTACATTTCAAGTAGTCCAGCTCAGTCTTGTATGCAGTTTATATTATTATACTGTTAAATAGACAATAAATGTTTATGTTCATCTTTATTTATTTTTTAATCAACATTTTTACCTGGTGGGCTTAAAGGGGACGCTAGCAAATAATGGTGGTCCACCGGGAGGGGAGGGACTTCGCCTCTCTATTGGACTGAGGACGCTACAGTGACTCACTATCGTCTCTTGAGGTACAAAGTGGTATTACGAAACAGGACGGGCCAGGACGAGTTGGTTAACATGCTAACTCCAGTAGATTTCTCTGCAACACATAGATGTCTTTGACATGACGTCAAACTGTTACTTCTTCAAATTCTGTTGATAATTTTAGTTAATTTTTTAATGTTTTAATCTAAAATTCTTACATATAGCTCATTTTAAGCTACCACATCATGGCATGATAAGAAAATTATGTAACTTTGAAATGTAGTTATACAAAAAAATGCTCAGTGTAGGGTCTTTGGCTTCATGACATTTTTCTGCAAATTACTATTTGATGTACAAAATATACTGTATGGTGGTCAACTTAAAACAGCCTATTTTCCTTTTTAAAAAGTTGATGACATCATTATACAACATTTTCACACTGGCCTTTTGAACTCATGTCTGACCTCTGACCCCACTTGTAAAGATTAGAGTCAGAATGAACTGTGATACCACAGTAGCGGTACTGTTAGAGTGTTAAAGTGTCAGAATACGTATCAGAAAAAAAAACTAGTATGAAGGCTTGTTGTTAATTGATATTGTAGTATTTATCTATTTACAGCAGAGGGCAATGTTTGTGCTGCTCACTCATCAAAATGAGTGGCGCTGATGATAGAGAGAGAAGAGATATGGGAGTTGAGAGAATGAAGCAAAAAGGAAAGGAAGGAGAGGATGGAATGTGTTTCTTAATTTGCACGTGTTTTTTTTCCTAAATGCAATATATGTGATGTCAAAATAGTCAATATGTGACAGCTTCAAGCAGGGTACTCAGTGAAAACAGGAGATTGGACCCAAAAGCAGACTAGGAGGCAGAGCTGGAGCAGTTCAAACATTTAATGATGAAAAAGGCTTACACACATATCAGGCAGGCAGTGGTCAAAAGACAGGACACGTGACGTGACACAGACTAAGACAAACCGACAAAGAAACAATGAAAGCGCACAGACTATATACACTCAGGTGAGGGGAGATAACAAGGCACAGGTGAAACTAATCAGGACGGGGCAAATAATCAAAAGTGGAGGGAAAAGACACAAAGGCAGGAAGTAAAGTACAAGACACAAGAGGAGAGGTCAGTATACAAAATAAAACAGGAAACAGACAGAAAAACATGAAACAAAGGAAAACATCAACTAAAGAGCAGAGCAGGTCATGACACAAGAACTGCTTTCATTTGCTAGTGTTTCTCCATTTGCATGTTTTTTAAGTTGCAGTGCATTTATACTCCTTCAACCAGTGCAAAAATGAACAATAAACAAAGTTCCAAAAAAGGTTAACAGACACTCATTAATTAACTGAAATTGATCTCAGTCAGGATTCATCAACGTTGAACAAAGACTTATTTTTTTCATTTTGAAATTAAGTGTAACTATGGGGCTTCCATATGTAACACCTTGGTGCTAGTGCTGTAAAAAAAATAAAATCATAGTGATAGATCATAGATCATAGTGACAACTGCATATGGATAGATAGATAGATAGATAGATAGATAGATAGATAGATAGATAGATAGATAGATAGATAGATAGATAGATAGATAGATAGATAGATAGATAGATAGATAGATAGATAGATAGATAGATAGATAGATAGAGTGCTGGAGAGACAGTTGGCCATTTTCACCTAGAGGTGTTTGGGTGAATACTAATTGGAGGACAAGAAAGAGTCCCATTGATGACGGAGCACAATGGAGAAGCAACACAAGCAAAAACAGAAGAATCCCATTATTTCATCTTCTTTCCACATTGGACGGTGTTTGTGTGACCGCCGCCTGCTGTCACTGCGTGGAGACAGTGACTGTGACAATGCGGCCCTTGTGCCCGGGGCCACGGCAGCAGAGGAAACTAGAGCCGACACAGCTTCCTCTCCCACTGCCCCCAGAGCTATGCGGGCAATAACAAAGATGGCTGAATGCACACTATAGTCCACTTTGGCAACAGCCTTCTGGCAAAGGTTAGAATACACAGGAAGGCTTGTTGTCCACAGGGCTCAGTGATGGCTCATCACCGTATGCACTGTATGCTACAGTATGCTGTTTGACAGCAGGAGCCAATATAGTAGCCAGCATGCAGATTTGACATTTGTATTAGTCAAATATGGTTTAAAAAAACATGTTAGCCCTTGAGTGTAATTTTACTGAACAATTTCTCTTGTTACAGGAATTTTAAAAGGGGAGTCTTTTGCAGATAGCTGAAACAGTGGAAAATGAATGACCCTTGATTGACTCTGGAAAACAAGCTGATTTGTATTAGACTGGTGCAAAATACTGTTTTATGACTAGAATAGAGACCTGAATATTTTTTTATGTGTTTTGAACTGTTTCTTAGGGGTTAAAACTTTCAAGCATACGGCAGAACTGGCCATGGCCCAGTCCGTGATATCACACCAGGTGTTTTGCTTTTGACAGTGGCAGAGGTTCGCTTAGACAGTTTGGTTTGCTCAGAATCCCCAGAGATGTCTTGCACAGACAGGTCATTGTCCAATCTTGTCAAATCAGAAGGAATGGTGGAACGAGCGGACTAATTAGCTAATGAGCAAGCAAGGAAACCCGCTAGCGAGCAAGCCCAGTAGCTAACACTGAAACTAGCAAGTTATTTAGCCACTCAGTGCAAGACTCTCTTTCTTTTTTCCACTGGGTATGTGTGGTTCATGACATCCATCCCCTCAGGGACATTCAAGTATACTCTATTTGATTCTAAACTGTGTGTGCTAGCCTGAACCACAACTTTATTGATAGACAGCAGGTCACAGTCCACAAGCATATTTTTTTCGGGATGTTTAAAATGCAAAACATTCAAGCCATTGAAAGCAATGCAGTTGCTGTTTTCTACATCACTGATTTTACAAATAAAGATCTATTTCGTCACATTAAATCACATACACATACATTTTTTCCGTTCTCTTTTCATTTTGCCTGACTGAATGAGCAAAACGAAGAAGAAATCAGAGGAAAACAGGAAGAAAGACAGCATGGCAGACCTTCATATGGTCATCAACATCTGGAGCAGAGAGGACAACAATCCTGTTTACACACTGTTGACAACAGACTGGACCATATGACCAGAGTGAGGAGAGAGGGGGGGTGAGAGTGAAAGAGAGATGAACTGGGTACGACAGCTGGACACTCAGAGCTTGGACAGAACAGGGATAAACAGTAGCTTCTACTTCCCGAAGTTAGGAATTATCCAGAAATTCAGACACTTTGAAAGCATCGTCGTCATGTGGGACAACGCAGGAGGATGACCGGACAGCTGCATCTTCTCAACTTCACAGGTTTTAACGATTGTTTTTCTTCCTTTACCATTGCTTAGGTCAGACTAAGGGTAAAATACAGTTTGTAAATTATATGCTGACCTGTAATTTGCCATGCCATAAAATACAACAAGCCCATAAAACGTTGGATTATTTGCCAGATTTAATACAATTTCTCCTTATTGATGGAAACTTGTCAGGTGGTATGTGAGAACAAAGACAAAGTGTGATTGGTTTTCTATCTTAGCAAGAACTCTGTGCTGTTTTCTTATTAACTGTAGGAGCTGGAAGAGCGACTCCCTTCATAATGAACTGTGCAGTGATTCTTCTATTAATATCAACCTGCTTCACCTGGTCTTCAGCTATATATACCCCCAACAGAGCAGGTACAGTAATAACAGTGAATGTGATGATTGAGGTTTTGGTAATATTTCTGCAGCTAATGAATGAATGATGGCCAAGGAAGTGCTTGTCTGATCATCTAACTGCCCCTGAAACCCGCTCTTTCCACATCTTTCCAACAACAGAGTTGTGTCCGACAGTTTTTGTCACTTTCTGAAACTGACAATCCGACAGGCATGCCCGCTTTACGCAGTGACTGGCCAGGTGTGTGGAGGTGTGAAAGTAGGTGGGGTTTGAACTTCTTATCATTCAAGTTCTCCTTTTTTCATTCTTCACACAACTCCTTCCGTTATTTTTTTGTACGACACACTCATGAGTGCAACACAATGAAGGCCTCACAGGAGAGACTGTGTGCACTCATACCCAACCCGCCCTTTACACTGAATATGCAATTGGATAGGGCCCCACAAATCCTTTTTTTATATATAAAGAAAGTTGACCCTCTCAACGAAACTTTATTTCACCAGCAGAGTAATCACGAAGATAAAACGGTCAGGTCATTTAAAGGCAGCGTTATTACAGAATTGATCCTGACAGGCACTGCCATCAACAAACAGCAGGCGTCATGCATGTATGCTAAATAAATATCTGACAAGCTGCCCTGCATCAACCTTTCTGAATTGAAAAATATATTTTTTAATTCTTTGATCTACAGTACAATTAACGCCGCAAGTACAATTAACGCCATATGTAAATGAACCATTCTGTTTGCAGTTACAATATCAGAGGGTTGTCATGTTGTCCTCATGAAACAATTAATAGTTTCATATAGTTATATATATATATAGATAGATAGATAGATAGATAGATAGATAGATAGATAGATAGATAGATAGATAGATAGATAGATAGATAGATAGATAGATAGATAGATAGATAGATAGATAGATAGATAGATAGATAGATAGATAGATAAACTATATACATAGTTTATAGTTTTATTTCATAGTTCTCAGCTCCAGGCAAAGTAAGGAGGGCCCCCAAAGAAAATCTTGCCAAGGGCCCCCTGTTGTCTAGGGGGCCTGTGTGTACTGGTATCCCCATTTGTACATGCAAAAGGCACATCATTATTAGAGAGAGATCGGGGAGGCATTGGGATGCAGCTGGCTTCAGCAGCAGACATCCAGGCAGTGTTCAAATGTAGACTTGCTTAGACTGTCCTCCTACAGATGCTTTAATTCCATCAGATGGCTAATAGAAATAATAAATTACTTAAAAGGTCAATTCAAATTGAATCAGTGTTGCTACACTGCTGACAGTAACATGTTGGAAGGCTGCGCTCCAAAACTGGTATGAACCGGGTGTGCGTGGTTTCCACTCCATTTCACCATATCAAGCCCTCATGATACGTGTACCAACAGCACTGTGAACAAACTATTACAGACTATTAGAAACGTATTTCACATGGCTTGTTTCCCCACTCTGTAACCAGTGACACAGTGGCACAGTCAAATGGTGCCCAATCAAAGGCAAATGCCTAATGTGACATCAATAGGTGGGTTTCCATCCACCTATTTTTATGTGCATCTTCAATTTGTGCTTAAAAAGCATGAGTGGAAACGGCAAAAATTCAAAGAAATCTCGATGTGAGGTGGAAAAGTTGGTTTTCCGATAAAAGCAAAATGCGACAAAGTGCAATGGAAACATGACTTAACGATGACTTAAACATCCACTGAAGCTTCCGCTTAACTTAAGAGACGAAAAATAGCAGCAGACAAAAACATCAGATCTGTGTGGAGCGATGAGACTGTAACGTTCCTCAAATCCATACATGAATGCCATATTTCCATCGTGTTTTCTACGTTGATTTTCACCGTTTGAGGTTTGACTGGCGCTCATTTAACTAATTCATCTTGTTGTGCCCTATTCTTCTGCAGTGGTTTAATGGCACCCGACTGGACCAACTGTTTATCTTTAATAGTTGCATAACCGTAGTGGATGTAAACAGTTTAGTAGTTTTTGGTTTTGTGTGATTTGGGGTGAATTTTCCTTGAATGACCTTCTTTTTTGTATCAGGCTTGTCTCTAAATTGGTACATATAGGTATGGATACATACATTCTTTTCTATATTCTTTTATATTAATTCTAATAATAATGACTGATTTGCCTTACATTAAAGTGTTCAGAAAAATTATGCAGTCTAAATAATTAACTACATGACATAGCAATGACATTGGGTGGCACTGACACCTGCTGGATCATGTTTTACCCGCAGCACCCAAGAAGCTAAAGTACCTGCTTGAGCCACCCGTGTACGCTGAGGTCGTTGGCAGAAGGGGAGAAAACGTCACCTTGCCGTGTATCCTAAGAACCAAACCTAACCATTACAAAGTGAAATGGACAAAGCTGGAGCAGAAACACGTAGGGCTGGAGAACATTATCATGATTTTAAATGCACATGCCTTCAAGCCATACGGCCATCTTGGACCGCGGGCTTCTCTCCGGAAGGCTCACACCATGGACGCCTCGCTGCTGCTCAGCCGTCTTGAGCTGGAAGATGGCGGCAAGTATCGCTGCGAGCTGGTCAATGGCATCGAGGATGAGAGTGTGGTCATTACTTTGAGGATTGAAGGTAATTGAAGCAAAACGGAACATATTGTCTATTTAAAATGTTGAACTGAAGGAATGGGTCCCTATCTGGTGTCTGAAAATAGGATACAGGAGCAGCTAAACAAGCATTAAATCTGCTAACTGCTACTGGTATAAATCAAGTAAAATATGTGTTTGAAATGTTCTTACACAGTATTTATGGTTGGGAGTCACGTCTTTGATGAGAGATACAGTAAAAACACAAACACTGACAAATGGCTTCTGTTTCTAGGTGTGGTGTTCCCATATCAGAGTGAAAATGGCCGCTACAGATTCACTTTCCATGAGGCTAAGGAGGCTTGTGCTGAGCAAGATGGCACATTGGCCTCATTGACCCAGCTGTACAGAGGTAGGGTTTAATTCCAACCAATTGTTGTCTGCAGCTATATCAGCACTCTTAAATCTGCATGTCTCCTCCTGTAGCATGGACTGAGGGTCTGGACTGGTGTAATGCAGGTTGGCTTCATGATGGAACCGTTCATTACCCCATTATTCATCCACGGCCTGCCTGTGGAGGAGAGCTTGTCTCTGGCATTCGCAGTTACGGACCAAAAGATAAGAATCACGATCGGTTCGACGCTTTCTGCTTCACCTCCCAGGCGTCTGGTAAGGTCTGAGTTCCTTTGCTTGTATCAACGTTTAGTGTAGTTGCCTGACAGAAAAGTTGAAGCAAATTGTTTTAGAGTTTTAGTTTGTCCAAGGCAGAGTTGCTCTGGATCATAAAGAAAAAAAAAAAAGTAAATATCCGAAATTAATATAAATATCGAATGTAAATTTCCATAACAAATCTTATCTTAATCCTAATATTTTAGTCAGTTGCAGGCTGGGCCTCCTAATATTTGCTGCTGCTCTGCCCTGTTTGGTTTTAGTGGGATTAAAATTTCCTGCAGAGCGGAGATGTTTGTAACATAGAAATGGCTTCAGGTGAACATAATTATCCAATAAGTCCTCGGCTTGTAATTGCCTTCCAAACGACCCACATAAGCATTTTCTGATCTGATGCCTCTGTCAGAGCAACAATGTGGTTGGTCAGTCCCTTCAAAACTGTTCATATTCATATTACTATTTTCTATAAATAGAGAGTTAGGGTTTGGTTATGGTTTAGGCACAAAAACAATTTGGTAAGGGTTAGGGTTAGAGTCACGGTTAAAGGAAACCAACACTGACTGTTGGAAACGGAAAGGCAACAGTGGTCTGACATGTTAAAGTCACAAGCTTTGCACTGGGTGACATGTTCCTTCATTATCATGAACACACACACTGTAGTTTATTCTGACTCAGTCCCACACACACACCGTCCTGCTGCCCCAAATACTCACTAGAGGACCAAATGTCCTCATGGATTAATCCTCCGCTGAAAATAGTCCCCAACAAATGGACTATTTTCTCCTGTTTGAGTAACATTTGTTAACTACAGTGACCAGCTGTTTTAGGAAACTACTAAGGCTGTTTTTTTGTGAGCTGTTTTTAAAGTTTTCAGTAGGAACCAAGAGGGCTTGAGAGCCACAGACAGGGCAGGGAAGTCAGTAAGCACTGAAAGATATTAAAATTGTTGGTTTGGGTCTCAAAGTTATAAGAATCTCATCTGTAAGAATCTTTGCTGTGAATCATTTCACTGTATGATATTGTAGGTGGGTTTAATTTCATAATCAGTGTCACCTTCAATGCCCACATCAGACTTTTTCAAAGAAGTGCTAATAATTTCTGGAACAGAAAACAAACCCAGATTCCAGGAAAGTAATTAAACACCAGGCTGAAAAGCCTGTTTCACCTCTGACCACAGCCAGCATCACTGCAAGGTGTGTGGTCAGAAGTGTGTTCTGTTGCACTTGTAACCACACCCAACAGTGATGTCACAGAGTCCTGGAGTACACGTGCAGTTCACTGCAGCAAGGTGAGAAGCTAAACCACTTGAGGTCAGCAAAGACAAGATTTGCAGGGGAGTTAAGTTGATATTTAAAGATTTTGTTAGAAGTCAACTGACTTGATTGATTCACCACAACGCAGATTTTGTTCAGATTATTCCTCAGATTTTTGAAAATGTAGTCATCATTTGTGGAAAAACAAAAGCTCTCAAAGTTATAAGAATCTCTACTGTAAGAATCTATGCTGTGAATCATTTCACTGACATTGATTTATTTATCAATTTCATAATCACCTTCGATGCCCACATCAGACTTTTTCAAAGCATTTCTCATAATTTGTGGACCAGAAAACAAACCCAGATTCCAGGAAAGCCATCACACTGTGTGGAGTGTGTTTGGCAACGGAGCAGCACTGTTTAGTGTTTTGTGAAGAGAAGGGTGTTACTTTATTTCACAATAATCCTGTAGTGTTTCACTGCAGTGATGGTGAATGTCAGCTCTGTGTAGTAGCTACAGTGTGAGAGTGGGACTGACAGAGGACAATAAAATCTGTTGGTGAGACATGATGAAAAGTTCATCAGTGGGAAAATACTGGCAATCTGTCACTGGAAACTTCCACTGCAGCCAGAAAAATGTGAAAACGAGTTAAAAACAAAGGACTTGTCCAATTTTGAACAAAATACTATGTTGTGTTATATAAATGATAAGAAGCCACTGGATGGAAGTTCTCTGGGTATGTTTCCATAAATCTTTCTACCTCTCACAGGCTCTGTCTCCTACATATCGGGGGCTTTCTCCTTCAACCAGGCAGTACACGCATGTAAACGTCAGGGAGCTGAGTTGGCGTTGGTTGGACAGCTGTACTCCGCCTGGCGTTTCCAAAACTACGACCAGTGTGACGGCGGATGGCTGAAGGATGGCAGCGTACGGTTTCCCATCAGCACCCCCAGGGAGCGCTGTGGAGGCATCCCTGAAGCAGGGGTGCGCTCATTTGGATTCCCCAACAAGACGATGCATCTTTACGGCGCCTATTGTTATAGGTAGCCCAAAATAAAAACAAACACACTTTTTACATCAATCTCAACAGACCTGTGAGTCTAAACCTGAGAGGCCCAGATTTCACTGCACAGCACATACAGCTCCATCTGTCAATGGATAGTCCTGAGCAAGAAACCTCACATCTGAAGCTACAGACAATTACTGACAGTAGAACTATAAGGTTATATTTGAATATTTGTATTTTCAAAAGTTAATTAGTCATATAATTTAGTCATTCTTTGAGTGCTTATAAGTGTTATTTATTGAATTTATTTTTGAGTCTAATTTCTAAAACACAAGGCTCCATTTATAACTTGGTGGAGGCAAGACAGTAAATCCTGTTATAAAGAATTTTTTTCCAGGATGCGTGTAGTTTGTCTACCAGCTACCAGACTAATGCTGGATAAAATTTGGTTGTCGCTGGTAAACCACCATTTTCACTCCCCCAGTCAATCTCTCAAAATTAGTAATCATTTAAGAAATAATAGTTGGCCGGTAAAACTGTTTTCTATTTTGGAAGCCGCAAACTAGTTTAACTAATGGAAGAATTTGCAGAATGGAAGTAAATGGTATAAAACATGTTATACATACACAGTCATCTTGCACTAAACCTGTAATAACATCTTGACATTTCTGCATCGGGTAACTCATCGACGAAGGTATGGGCAAGTGAAACACGTTTGGCTAACACTGGGTCGATCACTGCGCCTGCCAGCGAGTCCGTTTAACACGAGTCTGAACTGCTTCCTGCGAGCTCGTTCAAAGAAGCTAAAACTCTGAAATGTAAATAACTCTGTCAGTTACTATAAAGACTAACTGGTTGATCTGTAAATGAATTAGGCCTACATGTAATTGCATGTATTCAATAAAGATATGTCCACATATCAGCGTATTGATGTGCCAATAAAATATCTGTGCAATAAGTTTGTTTGGAGGAAAAAATGACTCAGATCCTCATTTAGTCCGAAGCAGTAATTTGAGCTGTGTGTTCACTTCTTTCATCTGTCTTTTAAGAAGCTTCAAGATGTCACTCAATACCGCAGGGACAAGGACACACAGCGACGTAGGACAGACCAAATGCACTAAACTGATAAAATAGCTTTTCTGGAGCAGTGATGTGTGTTCTGACTATATGTTGTCTATAGTCCAGACGCCACCAGTCTGTGGGATTTTACATGAAAAACAAAAGGCACGGGTGTTTTGACGCGCATCATACGCCAACGGCTACAATGCCTCGAGAAGCAAATCGCTCACGGCCCGTATTAAATGAACTGGTGCTAACTTTGCTTAGTGGTGCACCACGTTCAGTGGGTCTTTATTACTTTGGCGACCTCTTATGGTAGTATCAAAAAAGACAGTTTAGTAGACAGTTAAAGGCACTCAATGTGGAATTCCTTTACTTCTCCAATAATTTGCAACGAGTTGAACCAGAATTCAATTAGAAACAGAATCAGAGGTGGTAAAGATCTGAACACAAATGGAGGTTGTCCACTCTGATGAGTTCCTCAGTTAAACCAAAAACAAAGACGTATTATTACAAATGGATTTTTACAAACATTTTTAATGTGTTAATTTTCATACAGTTAAATCAATAGACAATATGTAACATTAGTAAAAATTCAGACTACATTAAAAAAATTACATTTTATTTCTCCTTTTTCATTGGATCCATTTTTACTATATTATTTCTACTTTTACATTTATTAAGTATGTGTTCATTAGATCAACAATTAACATCACCTGCATTGTTACTGTCAACGTTTCTATTACAGTTCTAGTACAGTACTAGATGAGATATTGTTGCATCATCGAAATATTTGTTTTTCCTCATTAATCTCCGAAGAACAGCTGTCACCTCAGTGCCAGTGTAGAGTCGGCTAATCTAGATACATTTAACATGAAACTGTTTGACTAGGATCCTGTATGCTAATATACTTCTGGCTGAATACAGATACAGTACAGTTCATATTAGCAAACCATACAACAAAGTCTTAGAGACACCTGAATAAAAAGCACCAGAGGACGAGCAGAGTCAGTGATCCGCACTCTTAAAAAAGATGTCATGTGTGCACACAGATAGTCAGGTGGTTCAGCTTTGTGTGAGTGGGATCTGGTTTATTTCCCTGTTGGTAGCCTACTTTCTCTCCATCTAGATAAAAAAAATAAGAATTGAACTGAAGGTGATGAATCAGCCTTTTTTTCTCTCCAAGAAAAAAACAATGGTTGAAATGTCAGAAACATGTTTTGAGACATTCATTTATCACAATATCGGCTCACATTAAAGCTGCACTTAAAATGTGATGTATTTGAGAATAATCTTTTATCGACATAAAACACAGTGGCACTGCAAGCCAGGAGAAAGGTAACCCATTCACATCCATTGGGATGGCCATGGTTCAGTCTAATTGCCCACATTAACTTCAGGTGTGGCAATTAACTAATTAGGTGTCTTTTAAAAAGGAGTGAGTGAGCTCAACACCTACAGTACCAGAGATTCAGACCCCATTTCAACCTGGTATTAAAATATGATCTGTATTTGGATATATCATCCAAATAAGGAAAACTATGGGAAAAAATAATATATGTCAATACATATAAATTTCAAGTGTAAATACACACAGAACACATTTCAGCAGCCTGTTAAAAAGCTACAGACGAGCCGTTCCTCTGCAAAAGAAAAATAGGTAGAGCCCACACAACAGCATGACTATGAGAGACTCTCAGAGGACCGCTAAGACATGCAAGACCAGGGTCACACGACTGAGAGGGGTAGCCGAGCTAGCTGCTAGTGCTAGCAAGCATCTCCACTGGCTCTGATTTTCTTCTTACAGTATAAGACCATCTTCAGACCGACTCTAACCCTGCTTGATAAAACACAGCTCCTTTATTCATTTGAATGGGGCCCCTCCATCAACACAGTGGGGGTTCCAATGTAGAGGGCTCCGGCAAAAATACACAGGGTCATCCGGGAAAAAAGTTTAACCTGGCTCGGCTTTTGCCGCAACGCAATGCTGCGCCATCTGGCACGCCTCTGCGTTAGCCAATCATGTAAGCGGGCATTCAGACCGAAATCGCCCATAGGAAGAAGAATCTTGTTTACCATGTAGCAGGCAGACTGTACGGCTAGTTAGCTCGACTCACTCTTTTTATGGCTAACCAAAACACCATGGAGACCTCGGTCCCTCAAGACTGCAAGCTCCTCCCACTTAATTTGCATTTAGATGTAGGCAAAATGTCCCAAATTAACTACAACCCAATTAATAGCAGGTGTAAAACCAAAGGCATGTGATCAGATTTTGTTATCCAGATATAGATCACATGTTAATACCAGGTGGAAATAAGATCTTAGACTTTTATGTCAAAGTTGTGCAATTAATTGAAAAAGATGATTTCTGTGTTTAGAAGTCAACAAAGTTGAAACAACTGCCCGTCACTGTCATTTAAGTGTCAGTGTGCAATGTTTCCAAGTGCAGCTTTAAAGAGTAACTGCACCCAGATCAGTAATCTTGCTTGTGGTTATTACATTTGCTGTCTGAAGCTTGACACACATTAAACGAACACATCTTTTTCAAGAGTGCAGTCTGTGGGAAATTAAGTGTAGCTCTCAACACTGCTACAAATCCCGACAAAAGCAAAAACAAAGAATCTTCCAGATGTTAAGTAGAACAGGCTTTAGTGAATGTCAGACCAGCTGATGCTGAGAATTAATTCACACTTTGCTAAACTGCAAACTATCATGAACAGCAGTCTGTTACAAATATGTTAAAACACAGCGTGTATGGCTCCAGCAGTCAAATTCATGAGTTCAGCATTGCCACTAAACAGGCTGATTTTCATTTCCACAATCTTCACTTGAAAAACAGTTATGATTAGTTACAAAATGGCTGTTGCTTATGAAACTAAAGCACATCACACACTATTGTTACTTTTTGAGTAAGTAAAGTAAGTATGCAATAAATTTTATTTGTTTGTAAATATTTCTGGATCCTTTAACCCCCCCATATTCTGTTTCGTACATAAACCTTCCTATCACCTACTTGGTACTTGGTTTACATAATAGCCTATATTTGGTTTATTTAGTGTAATACAGACTGATAAAACATGCATTTATGTGATTAACTCGTATTTTAAGCATCAAAGTTGTCTCCGAGTCGTAGAAGCCTATTTATGTTGATAAATGAGTTTCTGCAAAGAAATTAAAACTTAGGGTTCATATGCATTTTGTAAATTAGATTTATGAGAATTCCATAAAAGACGTCCTTCTGCATAAAAGTTGTCCTTCTGTGTGAAAGTCAAAAGATAAGAGAGGATCTTGCAAACTGTCTGGAGCTAAAAACAAGAATGTCAGAAATCCTTTCAATCCAAAAAGGAAGTGGATGTTGATGTTTATTTATAAAAATCAACTGTTTAGTGTTTTGAACAGTGTGGGGGATCCTTTCATATCTCTTGATATGACTTATGTGTTTTATAAGAAAGTTACTTTGGGTGTCATCTTTTCCAGAGTTATCTAGATCAAGAAGCATCAGTCTTGGGTTGTTGTTGTTTTTTTGTTTCAACTGGCACAAATGACCAAATTCACCTAAAGCTTCCATAACTTTTTTTGACATGCATCACTTCCTCCAGCAGTGAAAAACACATATTTGGATTACATGACTGTAAGAACTGTGGCCTTGAGATGACTTTAATATGAACAATTCTAATGTATGCGTTTAACTTAATGCAGAAACTGGACTGGAAAGTTTTTGAGACACAAGGAAAGGGGGACGAGAGAAGGTGGAATATTGTTTAAAAAATAAAGGCAGGATGGCTTCAGACATTCCACTTAATGTCCCAGAACAGCGGCGCTGCCTTCTCTGTGGCTGTGCCCATGACCTCCATGACCGCCTCATGCTGGTAAGGAAGTGAGGTAACTGAGTCTTCTTCCATCGAATGGGCTAGAGAGAAAAATAGAAAAGTAAAGGATTACAGCCTTTACTATCAAGGAGTGGTTTTTTTATGAGCTGCTTATGTTCCAGCTCCGCCCGGTCTCCTCCACCGATTTAGCATTGCACTCCTATGACACTGTCAGACTCACGATCGACAGTTTAAAAAAAAAAAGATCCATTTCAATTTCCCTCCACGTTTTCTTCTTCCTAGTCACAACCTTACCCACAATGCAACTCGACAATTCGCATGTTTAGGTTCGAAAATCGGGTGTGTTATGCTAGTAGCAGCTAATGTAGCCTCAAGCTGCTTACCTCAAGCAGAGATGAGGAGCGGGCTACAGAGGTCTGGAGCTCACTTTCTAACTCCACACCCCCAGAATTGTCTCATTTTCAAACTTGTAACAAACTTTTACTTCTGAGTTAAAGGAGCAGTGTGTAGGATTTAGTGGCATTTAGCAGTGAAATTGCAATTTGCAACCATTTGGATACAGCTCACATCACCCTCCCCTTCCAAGCACGTAGGAGAAACCACGGTGGCAGCGTAACTCGCTAACTCACTTTACATGTCCACCAGATGCCTTCAGACTTTCCTTTAATTCCAGGTCCTGCCACTCCCATCTGCCCTGCAATCACCTCATTCCCTTCACCTGAGCTTCCACGCCCATCTCCCAACCCGCACCTCATTTCCTCATCAGCCCTGCAGCACATATACCAGCCCTTTTTCCCCAGGCAGTTGCCACATTGTCATACTGTAGTTGCTTTATGCATTTGCTGTCAAGCCACCTGACTCTGATGCGTCACCCTGTACCTGCCTGTAAGCCTGTATATATCTACGGTGTGGCAATAAGTCAAAAATCATCCTGTCTGCCTTGACTGTCTGCACTTGGGTACTTCCCTTGTTGCCAGTCTCCCTCACTGTTGTGACAGATGTAATTGCAGTTGCATGCATTCAGTGTGTGCTGTTGTCACACACTCTAATTCATGGCATGGTCATTGTAATTCAGTTTGTGTTGCAGGAACATAATGTAAAGTTGTGTTAATATACCATTCACAATTATTTAAGCGCCCATTTTACAAAGTTTATGAGATCTTGATTCAGTTTGGGTCATTTTGCCATGTTTACTACTTCGGCAATATACAGGAGTCTTCAGTACAGTACACTTCTTATTTCACACAGACTGGTGAGAGTGCATATTTGACTTGTAGTAGAGATTGGTGTGATAAATGTGTCACTGGAGCAGTTTTAGGCACAAAGAATTGTCACAATGCCAGCCAACTCTTAGTCACACATTCTCATGTCTGCTTTGTTTTCCCTGCCATATATTTCAGTAACTCTCCTGCCATTTCAGATCCTGACACCCCCTCCCACCCTGCAGTAACCCATTTTCCTGCAATTCCCCATCACCTGACCTCCCCCGCCTACCTGCAAACCTGTTCCCAATTTTCCCACCAGCCATGCAGTGTATATACAGAATAGCAGCCCATTGCCATTCACTCTTTACCAGATTGTCTATTGTGTTTCTGCTTTTGCTTTCCAGCCATTTGTTCTGCCTGTTTGACTTTGCCTGCACGATTCCCTCTCTGCCCACCTGACTTTTGCCCCTCAGCCTGATCCCTTTTGGATTCATCTGCCTACCTGGTTTGGCCTGTTTTTGGACCACGAGTAAATGTGAACTTTTACCTGTCCTGTCTCGCATAGCGCATCTGGGTTCAAACCTGTTTCTCTGCTGAGCCATTACAAAGAATTAACACTTGAGGTTTTTGATGTTGCATTAAATATTCAGGGTAATTCTATCATGAGGATATATTTGAGAAACCATGTAATCATCCACTTTATCTTACATTAGCTTGTGCTTGTTTTTGTCATGATACCTAATCAAGGCGAGCCAGTTAATGCACTTACTTGGCATGCAGGAAATCAGAGGCTCCTCCCATTGGCCACTGGGCAGGCACTTGATTACAGGACTCAGTTTCTGCACAAAACCCTCCTCACAGTAGTACCGCACCTTGGTGTTGGTCTCGTAACGCAACCGCTTCTTCCCAAACACCTTAGCATTGGGAACCTTGGGGGGCTCGCCACAGGATGCTGTTAGATGGAAGAAAAATGGAGAGACAACTTTTGCTTCTTAGATTCTTACCACTAGTGGTAATTTAAAAGACCTGAGAAAAGGTGCTGTTCAAATAAAGTGAGCTCACAAACACCCTTCTTGCAGGTGTAGGACAGGTGGTAGTTGCACGGCACATCGCTCCAGCTGCCGCCGTCATGCCACACCATCACTGCACAGTCCTCACCAGACAGGAAGTAGCTGTCAGGCTGGCCTCTGTACCAGTTCTCATAGAGCTGACACATGAAGGAAAAAGTTCAATTAAATACAGCTTCTTGAGTGATGATTTTGATGTTTTAATAACTGACTTAAGACAGTGAAACAAGACAGCTATAGGTACAGGAGCCAAATTAAATTTTCAGTACTCAGTAAAACTCACCAGAAGGTTCCCGTCTGACCAGCGGAAGTCTCCCTCAATGGTTCTGTCATTTAGTCCAATCCACTGATATTCTCTGTATTTGTCTAAAAATTAAAAGGTATAAGGACAGAAAATGAGAGGGATCACTGTATTGTAGCTATATACAGTGTGTACATATATATATATATATATATATATATAGTACAGTAAGTCAAATATATTTATAGCAACTTTCCACATCAGATGGCACAAAGTGCTTCACAATAAAAGATAAAAGAGAGATAAAATAGAGACAACATAAAAGTAATAATCAGATAAAAATCAATGGCAACACTTCACTTCAAGCCCCCCTTTTAGCATTTATAAGCAGTTCTGTATGTAAGTATTTAGAACACATGATAATGTAAGCAGATAGTATTTTTAATGTATTTGTCAACAACTGTAACTCCTCCTGTGGGCACCTATAAGTGGAGTCTGCTGTACAAACAGATAATGGATGACAATATAGTAAAACACAGTTCTAATAATATATAATATGTCCTCATAGAAAAACTTATAAAATCTTGACAAATACTAAAAATGTCCTTATAGCTGGGTACACCTACATTATAATGTGCTGTATACCATTTATTAAATGTTTGCATACTGATTGTCCACAGATTTTAAGGAGACAGTTCCAGAGTTTAGGAGCCATGACTTCAAAAGCACAGTCTCCTTTTAGTTTTGAGCCTGGAGCAACGAACAACCAACAAACCCTGATCAGAGCACCTCGGAGATCTGCTGCTGAGAGATGCACTACATCTCTAATGTAGGCAGGTGCCTGAACGTGGAATAAATCACAAGAATCTTGAATTGGATCCTGAATTTGATGGGAAAGCAGTGCAAAGAGAGACCAAGACCCAGTCAAGGCTGAGTCTGAGTTGACACTAAATGTGGTATTTTGTTCTAGTTTTGATTGACAGCTTAATACAGTTGAAAAAAAAATACACTTTTACATTGAAATGAGTTGATAAAGACTCCCATTATACAATCCTGCTTTTAGAATTCTTACAAGGTAAAGAAGTAAAGACGACTCCTTTACACTTGCTTACCTAACTGAACATCAGTCTATATGATCCAACTGCCCGCAGAGTAAAAAGCAGCCACCAGAGGAATGTCAGATAACTATCTCATCGCCTCGTTGCCAGAAGAAATACCAACACCAACTACAAAACCGTGACATTTACTCAGAAAAATGAAAGGTTGTTATTGTGTTTTGTCTGTACAATTTCAAGAGGCCTCGTTGTTAAAACAAACTCCACTTTGGATTTTTCAAGAGTCTGAATTGGAGGAATGTTAGGACAAAAGATCACCAGTCTGTTGAAGTGGTGTTAAGCAAAGCACAGAACCCAACTGCTCCAATGTTGTTGTGCTCATGATGAACGATTGTTTGCCCTGATGGATTGAATTTGTCAAGCAAATGTGTTATAGCTCTGCATGCTGATATTCGATAGCATACTGAAACTGCAAAACAACACAATCCTGAAAGACAATCAGTCAATCTAAAAAAGCGTGGTATGCTTTTTATAAAGTGGTAATCAATAATCAAAAGTGTACGCGATTCTAAAACACCACTGGTATGTGAGTAATGTGAATTAAACCAGTTTTTACAGCACAATATTATACAATATACAAAGTATCGTAGAAAAGGTTTCAGTCGTAGTCATCTGGACGCTGTTTTCAAAATCAAGACGTTTCAGCTCCCATCCAGAAGTCATTCTCAATTGTGAAAATGGTCTGAGAACTCAGAAATGTAAGCTACTCTGTGTTACTTAAGCCCAGCCCTCAGGAAGGAGTCTTCCTGAGTATCAGGAAGGATATTCCTGAGGATACTCAGGATGATATATTCTATGATAGAACACTCCTGGACGAATGAGGGACTACACCGTCAATATACAAAGTCATTTTCGTCACACATTCATTTGAAATGCAAGGTGCTGAACACATTTACTTGCTAACTAGCCAAGATGGACTCCAAATCGGTTTCCTGGGCTCCAACAAATTAATCTAACTCACAAAATCTGATCATTTTTGCCTCCAGATCACTGATCGAAGTGTGAAGTGAATGGTGTTTTACCGTTGATATAGTCCTGCTCCTCAGGGGTCATGACAGAAATGAGATGTCCACCACACATGCGACAGTGCTGCTCAGCCGCCTCCCAGCTCTGCCTCTTAGTAAAGTGACGATAACAAAAGCCCTGAAACTTCTCCCAGCCAGGCTCACATGCCTCCATGTCTGAACAGGACAGAGACAGAATGAAGGAGAGAGGAGAGAAAGAATATTAAGAAATTATTGAAGTATGGTCTTCTTGGTATTTGGATGATTATGTGTCTATATGTTTATGAAATAGTTGACACTGAACCTGTCTGGCACAAGTCTCCTCCATAACCGGGCAAGCAAAGGCACCTTGTTGATTCACCGTCAACACAAGTGCCCCCATTCAAACAAGGGTTCTCCAGACACGAGTCTGCAGCTATGAGAAGAGGGTGGTACTTATTAACAGAGCCCCAGACAATTCAAAGAAAATGTTTGATACATATTCATTATTCGGTATCTCAGACATCCAAATGATCTCTTTAAATAATACTATTTTAGAAGGAACTGTCTGGAGATGGACAATAACCTAACTTGTATTATTATTTATTTCATTAAATGTATTTGTCAGGGACCATGTACAAAAAACATGACTCTAATACTTTGTACCAGATTAAGCTACTAGCTATTTTCCATCTGAATGGAAATTATATTCCATATTGAATATGGGTTCTCCATATTTTACTTTCATGCCAACAATCTTTTATCAGACTTGATTGCATTTTTTTTGCTACAACACCAAGTGCATGAGTCCTGCACCCACACAAACAAAGTCAGAGGTTCTCAAAAGATCAAATACCTTTTTCTGACAGATTTATAACCATTTTTTAACATCTAATTTTCATATGAACTTGCCCTAACGTGAAGCACCAGCAGGGGGAGCTGTTACATCAGGTATTACTACATGTTCCAGTATCAATGTTAAAAAACTTTTTTTTTTTTTAGCATTGATGGCATGCAATGGCGTTTTGGTTTTAGGAATAAATAATATTGTAATAATTTGAAAAAATCGTATTACTTATGCAACAATGCAGTAAATGTGGACGTTTAAATAGCTTGTGGTGATAAAAGGAGAAAGGATCACAGTGGAGTGGTCCAGTTTGCCTCCCAGCGTTCTTCATTTCATGCTTGTACAACAAAGAACACATTTTGGAATCATAATGTTTTCTAACAATACCCAAATCAACTTAAAGTACTTTTTAAATAGACATAGCTATGTCCATTTTATCTTTTAAGTGGATAAACTAAACTGAAATGGCACGAGTGATCTCTATATTGTATTTTCACAGTAAAATAATATAAACTATTGAAGATGCAGCTCGGTGTTGATTTTTTCCAGCTGCTTTGCACCACAGTATGACTGAGCTGAGTCACACAAGACTTTTATCTTGCATGATCCATAAAAATGTCATTTTTCTTTTGTGTCGTCCTTACAAACTGAATGTGCATACGAAAAAAATCAAAGAAAGCCATTATAATTAGTAGCAATTTAAGACGTTTTGTCTTTGGCCTTTTTCAACATGAAGAATAGAATTGGTTATATTTCTCAAACAATCTAAAACTGGATAATAAAACTCTTCTCATGTAACACAGTGAGGAGCTTACTGTGGGTTATTCTCCAAGACTTAGTTCAAACCGGGAAGCTAATCTCTCTGTTGTGCTGAGTCAACTTGAGGCGTTAAATTGCAGTGTACAGTAAATCTCTCTCCTGATTGGGCATTTTCAGAGACAGACGTTCCCTCCCCCTTTCCAAATCAACGATTAAGCACCCCAACACCAGCTGTTGTTTCCTGTTATCATCAAATGCGCAGTACTTTGTTGTGGAGTCCAGGTACCTGAAATGCCTCCTTGTCTTGCAGCAGAAACTTTGGCAGCAGGCTGGGAGGCAGCCTGCTCCTCGCCTTCTTTTTGAAAATACTCTGGGTACATGGTGGGAGCAGTGACTGTCACATCACTGCTGGTTTCCTCCTCATCCGGACGCCATGTGCACATTTTAACTGAAGGCTCTTCTGTGCTGGTCTCCCCCTCACCTCCCTCTGATCCATATTCTGTTGAGACAGTTTCTTATATGTTTACAGGCTATTTCTACATGCAGACAACTCAACTTTAGGTGCTTTTCTGACAAAAGTATGTGGCTATATTGACAATTTCATGTTGATTATGCTTAAACTGAGTAAACACAAAAGGGATTTTAACTAATAAAATGATAAGCAAAATCTATTTGGTCTCTAAGAATTTGAAACAAAAAGATGGGCCTGAGGAAGGCTGTTTGTGCCGCTACGAGTGAGTTGTTACCCAGCTCTATTTTAACACGTACAAGCGTTGTGATACCATGAAATAGCTATCTGAATGAAGGCTTTTTAACTTTTTGCCAGAAGAGTGCCGTGGACCTTTCTTCTTTTTTGAAAAAGATATGAATATTGAATCTGCTGCTCCCTGTTTATTATTTAGCATTTGGGCTGCAAATAATTATTTTCATTATCAGTTAATGCCAATTATTTTCTCGATGAATCATTCAGTGTATGAAACATCAGAATACAGTAATACAAGTATGTGGGGAGTACTGTTCCAAAATGATCTTACATAGTGAGTGTCTTTGTTTAAAACGTTTTAACTACACCAAAAACAAACATTATGGCTTTAAGCAGCCTGAGAGTGATACATGTGGAACATGAAACTTTGATTAAGCAGCTGTCCTCCACAAAGCAGCAATCTACAAACGTTACAGAGACAGTGTTTGATCCCTGAAACAGGTTTTCGGTATTCCTTTAAACTCACCATTGTTGCTGCTGTTGGTGATCTTAGCCACTACCTCTTGCTCCTTAGAGACCGCATCAGATTCCTCAGCGACAGGAGGCTCGGCGCTGTATTCCCGATCAGAGCGAGACTCCGGCGGTGTGGAAGAAGAAGGCTCTGGCTCCCAGCCCGGTGTGAGGGTCAGATGAGGGATCAGTGTGATTTTTACATCTGATAGAGGCGGTGCATCAGTGCCAGCCTCACCGTCAGTTACCTCAGGAGTTAGGTGTGTTGAGAGAGTTGGATTTGTCAACAGGAGTCCTGGTTTCACCTCTGGGCTTTCTCCTGATGATTCACCTGATCCCTCTCTGATATCTTGTTCCCTCCCCTCTGGATCACCGTCTGTAATATTTTGGGTTGAGCTGAGGAAAACCTCTGGGTTTTCTCCTAATCCCTCCTGATCAAGTTTGTCCGGGGTGTCCTCCAGAGGTTCGGCCCCAGATGAAACATTGCTTTCGGGTATGAAGGTTATAATCTCTGGGGAGATAGCTTCAACCTCCACAGAAGGGGGAGACAGGGTTACAGATACAGGGGATGTCAACAAAGTGACCGGATCGCTGTTTGGGACGGGAGCGTCGACACTGGAGCCTGAGTCATCTGTGGCTGTGACCTCTGCTGTTGGCATTTCTGCAGGATGAATGTGTCCACTCTGGTTGGCTGGATCATCTGGTGCTGCCTCCTCTGAAGTGCTGTTGGATTCCTCATCACCATGACCGACTGGGATGGACAACGCTACAGTTACACCTGGGTGCTCTTCAGTAGGATCATAACCTGTCAAGAAGAGGGATCATCTGAAATTATATGTTAAAAACCTATTATCCTTTTCTGAAGCAATTTAGTTTGAAAATGGACAACTACAGCAGGAACTAAAAACAAATATAAGAATAACAATATAAGTCTATTGATGAAATGGGTAGAGAAGTAGAAAGAAATCCACAAAATATTAACCGGGTCATTGACAAGATGTGCAATAGAGGATGTGTATGCTGTGATTTGTAGACATTGTCTTTATATACCTACTACATTTTATATATTTGTAAGGATATGTTTTTATCCATGCTAGCAGCGCTGCTCTAGGCGTGTCGATGTTTGTCTGTCAGTCTGTTGGTCCAACACTTTGGTTCAGAGTGAAATATCTTGGATGGATTGCCATGAGACAATGATAGTCCCTGAAAGGATGGATCCTACTGACTTTGGTGATCCCCTGATTTTCAATCTAGCGCCACCAACTCGTCACATGTTTCACTTGGCAAAGATGACAGACACTGTCATTTATACTACACTTATTTATTTCCTGTCCGCCTTAGCTTTAGTTTGAGATCAACACTATATATTGGCAGGCAGCTTCATCCATAATAATACATCATAAATTGATTTATATTTTGTATTAATAATCTGAATCTGAGTAAAAAGTAGAAAGTAGCATAAAATCTAAATACTCAAGTAAAGTACTTGAGTAAATGTACTTAGTTACTTTCCACAACTGTCCAAAAGTGTTTAACATGCATTTTAACATGCTAGCTGTAAGTAAGATTCCTTACAACTTGGGAGCGTTCAGTTGGTAAATAAGGTAACTCCCATATGAATGTTGCATAACAAAGCCAAATATTAGGTCACAATAACAACAAACTTACCTGAATCAGACGTGGGGACCAGTTCAGGGTGGCAAAGGGGTCCATACCAACCAAACTTTGAGTCACCGAGTTTTGTGTTTCTTCATCTAGAAGAGGATTTGCACTCTCCTCTCCAGACTCCTCTTCTGTTGGATGGTTCTCAGTCGTACTGTTGTCAAAAGACGGCAACAGGGTGATGGAGTGAACATCTGTTTCCTCAGTGTGGGGTGAAGTAGTCACCGCTGACATCTCCTCAACAGTACCAGCGCTGGCCTCTTCTGGCTGTCCTGGAACATCGTAAGAGGTGCTCGGGTAGACGAGCTCAGTTTCAGAGGTGTGTTCCAAGTGGACATCTGGAGTGTGGTCCTCTTGTACAACAGGAAGATCGCCCTCCTGAGGAACCTCTGGAGAACTGTTGAGGAGCTCATTTGCATCAGTTCCAGATGTTGCATTAACAGCTGGTGAATTCAGGCTTTCATTCTCAGACGTATGATGCTCTGAGAGCTCTCCGCTCTCTGAAGTTGTTGCATCAGTTGTGGGTAAAGTGAAATCTTCACCAACACTTACTACGCCATTGGCCTTTGGAGAAGTTGTTGGAAGTACGTGAGACTCTTCGTGATCTGTGTCTGGGCTTTCTTCAGGTGCTGGCTGATAGGAGTCTGGGTAGCTGGCCTTCTCTATGAGCTCCAAGGTATCCTCTGTGGACAAGTGCTCTTGATGCTCAGATGGAGGAGTGACAGACTGATGAAGGTCTACCGTCAGAAACGGTTCCTTGTCATAACCCAATCTTGGGGACTGAGCCTCCACAGGGCCCTGCTTCACAGGATTGGCCGTCTGGGCATATTGGACCTCTTCGCCCCCCTTTGCCGTCCCCTCGCTCAGGCTGAGCTCCTCCTGTGCAGGATTAGTTAAGAAAACAATGTCCTGGCCAATGTCCTCTGGCTCAGTGGCAAGAAAATCCTTAGGAGATTCAGTGTAAGGGCCGTTATCGCCTGGAATAAAGAGCAGAATTAGAAAATGTTAATTATAATGTCCAAGATTTGATTGGACCTATTCCTAATGCCACTACGGAAAAAGATTTGTTGAGAGTCTAGCAAGAAAGCTCATTTGCATGTAAGAAAGAAGAAACAGCACCTTCAACAGCAGGGAGACTCCTTTTTTTGGTATGGAAAGATCTGTACATATAAGGAGCCAAATGTATAAAGAGGTAATGGTATTGTACAATATTAACTGTCAAATAAAAACACCAACCTTAATTTTACCTTCAGCCAAACCAATTTGGATAAATAGCAAACATACAGCAAATCTTCAAGAAGTTCACCTTCACACTAATTGACACTGAGTGGGATTGGCTTTGTGTGTGTGTGTGTGTGTGTGTGTGTGTGTGTGTGTGTAGGGTAGAGGGACTTCACATTTGCTATGAGCCAGTGGCTGTGAATCAGGCTCTGAGCGAAGGCGTGGTGTGTCTGAATGTGTCTCCACTCTGTGGTCTACTTATGCTACGTGAAGCAAACAATGCAGGCTCTCATTCTTGTGTTATCTGTAGGCCCACTGCAAAGTACCGCAGTACTGGAACAGTACTTGGGCAGTGATGGTGTTTCAGCAGTCCACAAGAGCAAACAGACTGAGAAAACCTCATAAGTTGTGAACAGTTCCACTAAGCCGCAGATTTTCCCTTATAACCCTAAGAGAACGTCATTTTTAAAAAACACTATGTTTTTTCTTCTTTCCTACCCTGTTAACCATCTCGAGACTGCTAAGATTTATCTTGCAACCCCTTAGAGGGGTCCTGATCCCCCGGCTGGGAACCACTGGCTCAGAGAACACTGTAGGATTGCAGGTCAACTCTTGCAGAAAATAAACCAGGACATTTATCAAACACAAGATTGTTCTCTTACTTCTGAAGCAGTAGACATCATGTCGAGTATGAACCTCTGGGAAGCCTGTCTGGTTGCTGTAGCGATAGACAGTTCTGACCCCCGGTTCACCGCCTCCGCAGCGCTCTCTAGGGGTGACGATGGGGTAGCGCACACTCCCATCTGCCAGCCAGCCCGGACTGCAGTGGTTCAGTCCTTCATTCCAGGCGGCATATAGCTGAGCTGTGGTGGCCAGCTCGGCCCCATGACTCAGACAGTAGGCCTTGGCCTCCCAGAAGGTGAAACGCTGGGGGGCGGAGCCATGGAACACTTCACCTTTACACAAGGAGACAGGTGTCAAGTTTTGATGATCTTTTGTCCGTTACTTCGCTGTGGTTTTTGTGCTGAGCCTGACGAGGGGCGCTATCAAAGTCTGGGGTAGACGATGATTGAATACTATTTTTAAATAATTGTTTTTACAACCTGGGTTCTTATTTCGGTAGTGTTTTCCTCAATTTTACTCACTAGCTTTATCGCTGTGATCGAGACATGCATCGAGTTCAGTAGGGCAGCATGAGTAGTCAGACACACAAACTGTTGACACAACGTTATAAGCACACTATTGTCTAATGTATCCCTGTATGTTGTAGCATTAAGATTCTCCTTCACTGAAACTAAGGGGCCCCAACCAAGAAAAAAAGACCCAAAACAAAAGTACACAAAACAGTGGTGTCCTCATACTTTTGGCCATACAGTGTAAGTGGGCTAAACCAGGGGATTCGTCTGTCACTTATGTTGCTTGTACCAATTCCAGCAATTAAAGCTGGTGACAAAAATGTTTTCTTATCTGATGAGAACTTAACAAAAATATGGTCCAGGTTGTAAAAAATAAAGTTAATTTCAAAAAAAAAAAAAAATCCTTTTGGTTGTCTTACCCTCAATATTCTCCACGTAGCAGTAGACGTCATACAGCTCATCAGGCTCTAACAGTCCATAGTTCCTCACTCCTGGCAACCCATCCATGTCCCCAAAACAGCCCTCTCTTGGCATCTGAATGGGATATCTGTGGAAGGAAATATTGCACAGCACTGAAACACCAAGTACCTCTTTTTTCATAATGGCAGCACTCCAAACATCACACTTGTTTGAGCTCTTCTCTGAGTGAGTGTTTTAGTGGGGAGAAATGTATGGTTTGAGTTCAGATGAGTGCCTCTCAGCTACTTGATGATCTGTGTGTTCTGATGTGCAGATGTAGAGAGCATATCAAATGTTAGCTGGCTGAGTGGTCCACTATCAGCCCTCCAAACTGAGCAACGTCCATCCCGGATGCTGTTGACTGACAGCGACGTGTCAGTCCGGCAATTTAGTGTTGTTGTTTTTGTCGAGCTGCGTGAAGGATGTGGGCTGTTGCCAAATGAACACTGAACATCCGAGTGCCTCAAATCATAATTCTACATAACACAAAATGCAGAATTTTCAAGCTAAGAGGCCACTTGATCCAGTGTTCAGTGATGTGTCCTGTTTGACACTGGACCATTTTCTCTCAGGCGCTCACCTCACTGAGTGGTCTGAGAGCCAGCCTGCATCACACTGTTCGTATCCGCTGTGGTAGGCGGCCAGGAGCTGCTCTGGAGTGGCAATTTCAGCCCCGATATCCTCGCAGGCCTCTCTGGCCTGCTCAAAGGTAAAGGCGTACCGACTGGATGCATCACGATAATGGAACACTACCCCTGTAAAACCCAGAACAACAGCTTTATGAATTCTGATCCACGGCAGTTTTATCTCTCACTGTGGTGATAAAGAGGGGTTCACATGCACAGTGGTAGAAAGTAACAAAGTACTTATTCAAGTAATTTACTGTACTTGAGAATTTTGTTACTTAAACTCCACTACATTTCAGAGGGAAATATTGTACTTTTTACTCCACTTATATCTGACGGCTGTACTCACTAGTTGCTTTGCTTATAATATTTTACACACAAAACATTTATTCGGTATTTAAAATAGTTCAAAATAGCCCCGGCCAGCTGAAACATTAACATATCACTTACACATGAATGCATCAACAATAATAATATAATAATATTACATATATGTAATAATAAATAATAATAAAACTTTATTTATAGAGCACCTATCAAAACAAAGTACAAAGTGCTTCACAACAAGAGAAATGAAACACCACAGTGAATGACGAAATATAAAGAAATAAAATACAGAAAAGCAATAAAATAAACAGCCAGTTCAGGTAAAATCAGGATCTGCTTTCAGATAAAAATGTGTTTTGAGAAGAGACTTAAAAAACCCCAATTTCTTAATAATACAACACACACAGGGGACAATTTTACTATTGTACATTTTGCTGATAGTACCGCCGTAGTTTAAAGATTTTGAAAGCAGAACTTTTACATGTAATCAAACTTTTACTTAAAGGCATAATGAGTAGGTTTTTCCTAAAAAACAATGTATAGACTCATACAGAAAGAATCCCTCTCAATCATCACTTCTGACCCACTAGAAGTGTGTGACGCTGCCCTCTGCCTGTATTTTCTTCTTAGTTTGCGGTGTTCGGGACGTTTCTGGGCGTCAACCTTTGGGCAGTGGGTGCGTAGCTCCCAGCCAATAACAGCGTGCAGGCTGTGAGGAAGCTACGAAAATGGCGGCGGAAAAATGCGAAATGCCAAGCTGACAAAGCTCGTTTCAAAGCTTTCCTCGCTGAGATCATTTAAGCATAAAAAACCATCACTGTTTATCTGAATGTGAAGATCTGATTTACTGTATTACTAAAAGTGTTGCCCAGAGACGTTCTACCTCAATACACAAACAACGTAGTATGAAAGACTAATTTATTGGAGTAACAACAAATGACTCTCTGGTGCCTGATAGATTGGCTCACAAATGACTGTGGTCAGAGAATCCATAATCTACTACTTGGTGGGGGCGCTGAATGAGACGAGCATTCATCACAGATGCTGAGTGTGTACTGTATAATAAAGATACAGAAATACGAGAGACACAGTAGCTTGTTCAATTATCCAGACGACAGTTGATCCTTTTCATGAACAACTTCCTTTACTTTTTATATTTCACTTTTTCAATATTCATACATTTTAGATTTATTCACTACGCTGCATCTATCTCACCTTTGACCTTGACCTGAGCGACATCGTCAGCGTCCTCCAGGCCCTGCTGCACCTCGCAGCGGTAGAAGCCGGTGTCGTTCTGCCTCAGGCTCTCCAGCCGCAGGGTGAGGTCGGCGGGGGAGTAGGCGTAATTGAGCAGCGAGGCCCGGTCTTTGTAGGCCTCGCTGACTCTCACCCTGTCGCCGCGGGCCACCAGGATCTCCATCTCTCGGCCGTGAGTCAGAACGCTCCATTTGACCCGGGGGAGAGACAGGACGGCGTGGCGGCCGTTTGTGGAGGGGGATGGCGGCGGGTGGGCCAGAGACACCAGGCAGGGTAATGTCAGAGAGCCGCCCAGCACAGCAAACACAGGCGGGGTGGTGGGGATGGTCACCTGGAGAAGCTTGGAATCATCTGAGGAGAGGCAAGCTTTAAAGTAATAGGTGACATGCATATAGCTATACATAATATACATACTATACATTTATTAGCCAAAATAAAACAGAGCCACACACTACTGCTACACTCGGGCTCTGTGAGGCTGTGCTGAGGCACAGTGGTGCTTTGAGCTAATGAAAATGTTAAAACGCTGACGTGTAGCAGGTATATAGTTTACGATTTTTACCATTTTAGGTTAGCGTGTTAGCATACTAACATTTACTAATTAGCACTAAACATGGGAATCTCATTAGTTTGTAGGGATTTGGTCATAAACCAAAGTATGAAAAGAGGATCAACAAAGCTGTTAGAATTCATCCTGAGGGGGACGTGAATATCTGAACCAAATGTCACGGCAATCCATCAAACAGTTGTTGAGATTTAAATTAAAAACCAAAAACGTAAACCTCGTAGAGCTAAAGAAAATGTTGCAGAATCGACAGTGTCATTAAGATGTATCAAAGGACCATGAATGTCTGTATAAAATGTCATGGCAATCCATCCAATAGCTGTTAAGATATTTCAGTCTGGGCCAAAGCGGTAGGCCGATCTTGCCATCCCTAAAATCCACACCGCTGGCTAAAAACAGCATACCCTAACAAAACAGTGACAAAACGTGGAGGTGGAAGAAGAATGAAAAATAAAGGGAAAAAAGAAAGATGGGGCAGAGCATCTCATTATTAAACCACAGTGAATCTATCATATTTATGAAAGGCTCCCAGATTTTCCAAAAATAACTCTCTCTGTCAGTCCGCTTAAAGCCGAGATGTTTATAAGAAGCCATTTTAGTCATTTTGTCCATTCATTCCCCTGAAATACATACTTCCTTTGCTTTTCCAGTTTTGTAGCAAACCCTGCAACCAGTTATTAGAGCCACAGCTTGACGTTTAATATCAGTGTCGGACTACAGGACAGACTTTTTAATTGGACAGAGGTGATTGATTACTCACTAGTATAATAGTTTTTTTGCTGCCTCATGACATATATCTGCAGGTCTGTTAGCAAAGCAGCTCTGTCAAGTTGTTGCAGTTCCTACTGGCCATCAGCAGAGGTCAGTCATTTAGAATTATAGCTCATTTGAGTCTGAAAACTTTTTGTTTGCATTTCCCCAAATCATTTTGCTTTGTATGCCATATGTTATACTGTCATAAGACATTTGACTGTCAATACTTGCTTTTATTGTGCTTCTGACACAAATATAGGAAAAGACATCCAGCTGTCTCCTTCAGCTCATCAGTTAACCTTGATTTTCTGCTGGGACACTCAGACACCCTTGAAAAAGGCCGCCATAGTGTGCATGTCAGCAAAAACAATGAACGACAGGAAATGATTAAAGACAACCCCCTGCTTGTAAAAGTCAGAGGTCATGTTTGATTTAATGGAGTCGAGGATGTCAGTAGTGGAAGGTAGCAGTGAAGGTGACGGCGACGAAGAGGGAGGGTGCATACCTGACTCGTGGTGGGGGGTAGAGGACGACGGCAGGACGAGGAGACAGATGGCACACAGCAGCACAGGTAGAAGCACATCCAGTCTGAGGGTGAAAGACACAAAGGGAGGGACAAAATGTTTGAACTTGAAATGATAAGAAAGTCTGGACCGCAAGAATTTGGTTTTAAAGCATATACTTATTTTTCTAAATGTTAGCACCCATGGAAGTTGTAGTTTTATCTTTATCAGTTTGTCGTTGTTGTTGTCTACTATTTCTCATTTCTAAACAGAAAACAGAAAAAGATCTAACTTTTTATCATTTTTTGTTGTCAGTTTCTCGGCAAGAGTGATTCAAAACATGTGAATGCCAAAAATACGACCTCACTTGATGGCAGCATTACAGGTGCTGTTGCATTCACTGAAGGTTTTTTATTTCTTACTTTTGGAGAGCTCTAAATTAATAGTTCTTTTGTAAGTTTGTCAGTTCTCGTGTCAGTTCTCTTTGTTAAAGCGATCATGATTTTTTTTTACTTTGTAGATAGTTGTTCAGGAAAACAGTAAAGTCAGAGTCTGAGTTGTTGTTCCATCTTTTCCTGGTGGTTCAATCTTCCCAGAACAGCTGAAGTGATTTAGCAAAAATGTCAAATATCTCCAGATTGAGACACACTGATTTATCAGTTATCACTCCCTCCCTCTCTGACCAAAGAAGTGAGTTCATATGCTCACTGACTACAGAGACAAAAAAAAGAAAACACATATTGACTTAATACTCCGAGTCATTCATCAAACTCCGAGCAGAAAGGTGGCGAGGGGCCAAGTAAAAGGCAGTGAGCAGATATCAGCAGTATCTCTGCTGGAAAACAGAGAGGATGATGACTTTATCCGTCACATCCAACTGAGATTGGATGAGATTGGTCTTATTTATTTTATAGTTTTAGACAACTCTTAGGTTGTTTTAAGTTTCTGTTGAGGTTGTTTGTTGTCTGTCTTATGTCGTTTGTCTGTAACTCACTGTTATTGCTGGCTATCTTGGCTGGGACATTCTTAAAAAAAGAGTTTTTTAATGTCAGTGAGGCTCTCCTGGTTAAACAAAGGTTATATAAATCAATAAAACTGTAGTTTTTGCAGGTTGAAATTGCTGAAGATGAACTATTTTCTATTCAATCAATAATCAAAATTTTATAATAACCCCAGTTCATCCATGGCATCCATGGGACTGGATGTATTCACTGTCTACAAACTATTAAATATACCGAAACATGATCAAAATATAGTAATCTCAACGGTAATGTTGAAGATTTTGATTGATAAAAATGTTGGATGACTTTTTAGTGTGTGTGTGTGTGTGTGTGTGTGTGTGTGTGTGTGTGTGTGTGAAGCAGACAGACAGACTCAGACAGACAGGGACTGCCTGTGTGTCCTTGGAGCTTTCTAGCTGCTGTGAGTCAGACTTCAGGAGCTGCAGAGTGTGAGCTGAATTCTGATTCCCTCAAATCTCCCTGGAGGGTCGGACTGAAGCCCAACCTCCAACCTAACTAGATTTACCATCATTACCACTCCTTTTATCCTCCAGTACATTCACTTTTTTTCTGTCCTGTTTTTCTTGGTTGTATTGTAATCCTATTTTCTCTGTATACCTATGTTAACAGCTTTTTCAGCTTGGGGATAACTTAGGTTTTCTCTTCTCTTCTTCTCACAACGGCGGCTGACAAACATGCTGACCAACCACCTCAAACGGCGGTTTGATCCAACAAGAGAAAGTCTTTATATTGAAGCCAGTGCACCAGCATACCACTACATGCTGCCACCAAGAAATCTCTGACTCCATACAAGTTCGTTCAACAAGCCCCAAACTCTCAACAGCTAACAGCTAATTCACCTCTTCTACTGTGTGTTTTCTACTTAAAAGAAAAGTATTCTTTGTGCATGTTTGCTTGATTGACAGGTGTGTCATCCTATCATCCTGTCATGCATGGTTGTTGACACTTCAGCTCAACTCAGGCTTCCTCCCCTTTGTTTAAATTTGGATTCTTTGGTCGAATAATTACACATTTTTCCTCCAGTAACTAGAAAAGAAGAAATTGGCGTGACATTATGCTACATGCATGAATACAATTCCCCAACACCCTAAAGGCGATGCAGCTGCATACATGATGTGAGGTTTTCAGAATCAGAATCAGAAATACTTTATTGATCCCCGAAGGGAAACTCTTTGTTACAGCAGCTCGCCTTTACGTCAGTGCACACAGGAGAAAGTACTAGCAAACAATATAATACAATACACTATAAAAACAGGTCAGAAAATAAATTAAGTACCAGGTGGGTATAAGTATAAAATAAAATAAGTGTGAAGTACCAAGTGGGTTTACCGGTAGATGATGATAATACAGTATAATAATACAATGTAGTAATATAAGTAATAAGTAGTGGTGCATGTACTGTCAAGTTAAGTGTAGCTTATTGAGATTATTAAGATATTGCACAGCAGTAATGGAGGTATGAATAATATCAATATCAATAAATAGGAAAAACTAAAATAGGAAAACTAAATATTGCACTTTTATACCAAAGGAACCCAAAAGATGTATTTCTGTTTTGTTAGCAACCTCCTCAAGGCTTCAGAAGAAACAGTGCATTTACTGGAGAAACATATTGAGTGTACAGCGGAGAAGTAGATCAACCTGCAGGAGGTTTTATTACCTTTTTTCAGTGTCGTGTGAACTTGTCACCAGAGTGCATCACATCCGACATGAATGTGTGTGTGTCTGTGAAGAAGGAAAAATGAACCCCAATTCCAGAGTGACAATGGTGTGTCTGTGAGATTTCCTCAAATTATTTAAGAGCAGAGCATCGCATTTCCCTGCCTGACCCGAGAAGAGCTGTCTGTTTATTTCAAGTTCTGTCTCTCTGTCGCTTAATAAATCTGCATTTTCGGAAGTGAATAAATGATCAGAGGCTCCAGCTGGAGAAATTAAAAATAAACAACAATCGAGCTGCAACCTGTAAGTAAAACCGATTCCATGGTTTGTGTTTTTGTGTGTTTGTGGCTGATGAAACACTATTTGTCACTTCATCCAGGCACAAACACACCAAAACAAACAGAAAACAGCTGGTGACCTCCGACACCTCACTGACTCCTTACCAGCAAGGGCGAGACCTGCCAGTGCTTCACCTGCAGGACTGAATTAACAAGCTGTTCACCTGGAGGAAGTAAATGAGGCTGAATGAGTCTTGGATTTTTCATACAGGACAGCAGAGAGGAAGAGGCTGTCTCCACTGAGGATGAATGTGGGAAAATAAGTGGAAAATCACAGACATTACAATTACTGCATGTCAATGACTACTTCCCTTTGACTGAAAGGAGTATTAAACTTGAAATGACGCAAGGAAATTAAAGTTTGTTTTGTGGGTCTCAGCAGTGACACGTTTCTAATCAAAACAGGATTAATAAATAATCACTCAAAGGTTTTTTAATGCCTAAATTTGGCTCCGTCGTTCCAAAATGAAAGCTTTGAAGACAGAAATGCCACTTGGGATAAAGCTGGCAGTTCAAATCATTCCACTGAACAGAGCTGCAGACCGGCAGATACCCAGAAGATTTAAATGTGAAAAGGCTGTGAAAAATCAATGGCAGATACAATATACTAAATCTAAGTCTTTTTTGTATGAGAAATGAATTGCTGAGCTATTACAGCAGTAATAAGTACTGCCCTTGAGAATCGTTTGCATACTACATAATGATTAAAAATTATAACTCCAAATTAAGACTAATAGTGGATTTTTGAGGCTGATGCTGATATTATTATTTGAGAATTTAAAAAGCCTGAAAACAATAGGTCAATATTCACATTCATATGCAATTACAGTTACATAAATACATCACATAAACTTTTTATAGGGATAGTATGGTTGTTACAGAATTGGGACCAAGATACAGTATGTAGGGAGCGGGACATTTTACAGTTGAAAAATCAACGTGCATCAACTATGTAATGGAGACGCAGTTTCTAAATGACCTTGCAACAGCTGAGATTTATACCTCTGACTGGCTTGTTCTCCTACGCAATGAGGCCTATGGGTATCGTAGTATTTAGAGCCATCACATAAATACATAACATACATACATAAGTCAATAACTTCATGAGTCGCAATCCATGGCGACAACAAGCGTGTCCCAGCCGTGCTCATTACTTTGTAGTGTCCCCTGGAAACAGTTTCTGTTGTCGCCTGTGCTACTTACAGTGTTTCTGTATTTGGTTGTGTTTTCTCACTTTGCAGCATTTTCTAAATGCTGCGCGTGTTGTCAAATTGGTGAAGAAGTTGCAGTGCGTTGAGCTCTATTTTCCTAAGATTCAACCGGCTGAATCAGCCGTGATGGCACAACACCAGATCTACTTGACTCGCTGAACAAATCGAAGATGTGGACAGCAGTTCAGATCTCTGGAACCAGGCTGGAAAAAAGTACCATTAGAAATACAAATAAGAAGTTTAAAAAAAGAGACAGGAAAAATGCATCTAGATTGAGGTTCTTTTAAAGTGGATGCAAAACTGTGGCCAGTTATCACCTCCATAATAACCTGAAAAGTCAGAATAAAGGAGACGGTAAATGGATAAATGAGCAAATCACCTGTGAGCTTCCTGTCACACTGGTTTCAGTTTCTCTCTACATGAAATGGACATTAATTCCTCCTGACAATCTTCCACCAATGTCTGACTATTCAACTCTAACGGCCCCTTCATTTCAAACTTATCAACTATCTGTCTGACTCAGTCTTTCTCTTTCTAAGACACACACACACACACTGTCGTGCTGAGGTGGGTGTATGGCCTCAGCAAGGAGGAGAGAGAGAGCGAGCTTTTTCTCGGGGGAGGCAGAGCGGGCAGAGGACGCATCCCAGGCAACATCAGAAATGCAAAGACAGGCATCACAAGTGGCTGAATAGTCAATGACTTCACCTTGAGGGAAAAGGCGGCGGGGGCCAAGAGAGAGGATGTTGGACCGCTCAGTTTGCCTGGGAAGGTCATCTGAGGCTGGAAGGGAGGAGGAAGGGGGTGAACCACATTCTTAAAGGACTGCACCGGCTTTGTGAAAGTTTGGCCCATTTGTCACTTTACCCAGTGTGTGACGAGAGGGCTGGTGCGCCCGCAGATAGCCCAGCGCAGCACACATACATTTTAGCATACAGCACAACGCGTCCTCACACGAAAACACCTCCGTGAGTCATTTCTGTTGTAAGTTTAGGCATCTAACGACAAGTATTTGCAATTCCCCTTGTATTTGCTTTTCTTAATGTGAAACTAATGTAACTTATGTGTGTGTGTGTGTGTGTGTGTGTGTGTGTGTGTGTGTGTGAATTTTCTGTGTGTCTGTGCATACTTAAACTGTATATGCTTATTCCCGTACACAGGTCTCTCTTGAAAAAGAGATCATGACTCCAATGAGACCACCTGTTTAAATAAAGAATTTAAAAGAAGAAATCTAAGACTATTTAGTCAAGTTGAGCATGAAAGTTCATTCTTAACTCAAGGTCCACTTATTAGCTTTTTTTACATGATGAAGTATGAAACCTCTGTCATGTGATAAAAGATGGACATACATTATATAAGGGGAGAGTTGCATTCAGGTTCATACTAAAAAGTCGCCTAAGGCCCCGATCAGACAGAGCGCTTTTTGCAGGATGCAAAACGTGAGGCGCGCTGCACTGCCTTTGTTGTTGATGCCTACATTTTTTTTTTTGTTGCTAGGCAACCACAGAATCACCAGGCTAACTGTGGTTTTGCTGTGAAGTAAACTCACAAATCTGATCCGATTGGACAATGGGAAAAAACACAAATGACGTCGGGCGCTTTTCTGCTCTAAGTTGAAGTTTTTTCAAACGGAGTCGTTCATAGCGCTCCTGCAAAAACGCAAGGCAGTCTGACTGAATGATTGTCGAAACACCGACTCCTCACGATGACACTGATGAAGACACGTTGATGTCAGCAAGAATTTAGAGGAAAACCCGAATTAATAGAACGGAGAGAATTACAGCCTCATACACTGACTGAAATTACAAACTCACACTGACATGCTGGGACCCTCAGGGTTGGTTTCTGAGCTCAGATTTGAATCCGGTTTAGAAGTTCAGAGGCTGTTGAATCTCTTATCGAATCTTTTAAGCTCTCTCATTTTATAAACAGAGAGCAATGTTCAAAATCAATCAGCTAACAGGCTTCTCATTTCTAGCTGGCACCGACCATTAATGTTAATTCCTTAAATAAACTGCCAAAATAAAACATGGCTATTGTCTAGTTAATACACACATGCTCTACAGGTTGTGAATATTAATTGGGCTATAACTCAAAAATGTTTTTGCCTTCATGGAACAAATAAGGTGTTTACAGGTCTAAACTGAATCTTTTGGTTCTAGTTTAGTTAATTACAAATACTGAACCCTAAACCTGAATAGATTCAATAAGGGATTCGAAAAGGATCAGATCTGATTAGCAGATTCAACACGAGATTCCAAATGAATGAATGCAGAGGAACCTAGCGACCTGTGCTATCTAGACTCTTTCACACACACAACCACAAAGCCAAACACAGCCTCTCTTTGCTTCTGTCTTTCAGGTTTAAGAATGGAGTGTAAAACCACTTGCTGAGCCATCGTTGGATCAACCTGCCGCCACCACTTCCCCTGCGCTGTACCCCTCTGCTTTCTCATGGCAGGGACCACCGCCACTACCCTTTTGCCCCTCAGCAGCTCCTCCATCACGACCGGCCCACCAGTTCCACATCGCGCCACCTCGAATGACTCGGTCTGCCCATCTCCAGGGGCAACCCGAACCCCCCTGACAGACACAATCTGACAGGAAGCAAGGAGCAGCCGGGGAGGGCTGGAAGCAACAGAGACCTCTCAGAGAAAAGAGTGGCAGAGAGGAAGAAAGAGACTCGGTACAGCATGACTGAGTGCTGAGAGAGACGTTAAGTTCACAGGAATGATTTAAAACGATTCACCAGTCAGCCTCAAGCAGCAGCCGTGTTTTATTAGCTGCTGACTCAAACTTTTAAAGAAGTGACAAAAGCCATAAGCTACAAGACTCTGGCGGTAGACTGTGTGTGTGTGTGTGTGTGTGTGTGTGTGTGTGTGGTAGTCTGTGTGCCACAAGCTGATTAGGCAGAATTGCTGTGAGTTTTAAGGGGCTTACACCTCAGACATGCTGACAAAAAAACAACAGCGAACACAGCACTGGTCTGCACTCATTATTTAGTTTGAGTCACATTTCAGAGGTGCTGTGGGAAACAAGCTACACCTTCTGAAGTTATAGACAAACTGTGCAGCAACAACAGTAACCTGCAGGGCCTGCTGCCCCCACTGAGAGCCAACTGTACACAACTAATTACAGTTTAAAACTAAAACCCACTGCCTGAAAAACTCCACCCTTTACACATGTAATAGGAACAGGTGTCTAATGTAAAAGGTGAAATGTGTCCCTTTATTATTATTTCTGCAAGACAGAAATCATTGTATTTGGCAACAAAGAGAAAGGACTCCATGTTATTGCTCAGCTTGATTCCAGGACTGTAAAGACAAAACAGCAGCCACATCAAGGCGAAAACTAAACCAGTATTTTATCATCTCAAACAAACAGCAAGAATTAGAGGCCCATGCCCAGCCACGATTCAGAAAACCTCATTCGTGCCTTCATCTCCAGCAGGGTGGACTGTTGTAATTGTCTCTCGTCTTGTCTTCCCAAAAAGACCATTGAACAGCTCCTTCAGAGCACAGTCACCGGACTTGTAACACATTACTTCTGTTCTAGACAAACAGACAAAACTCATTTCTGATCTGCTTGCAGAATATAAACCCACTCTTAGATCTTAGGTCTTTAGGAAGCAGTCAGCTGGTAGAACGAGTCAGAACCAAACCGGGTGAAGCTGCTTTTAGATCCGATGCTGCACACAGATGGAACCAACAGAAGCGCGCACTTTCTAAATCTAAATGAGAACTCTCTGTTCCTTTGATTAAATGATTTCTCTACTGCACTTTTATTTCCTTTATTGAATGTGCATCTTCTTACTACACCGTCGCTGTACTATAACTGTGTTTCTGGTCTTTTATTTAATTTTTTATTTAATTTTTTTCTATTTTAATTGATTTTATTTTCCTTTTTATTTTGTTTTTAAACCTGAGCAAACAGATTTTTCATTTGAGCACTTACATATCATCACGTTTTAAGTTGATATGGTGAACTTGTTAGCAAATGGTTGCTTATTTGCACATCCAGCAGTTACAGAGCGACGTTGTCATTCGGGTGGTTTTTGTGTCCACCTGATGAAGGTAAGTCCAATATTCACTTTCTCTCTCTTTTAGCTGTTTTTGGTCTCAACCCAACTCCCGAGGGAAATATCTGCCTCCTTAGCTGCTAAATGTTCCACTTTGCTCTTTGCTAACTGTGTCTGGAGGCTATTTGGTGCGCTACGAGAGCCATGAGAGTGAACCAAAACAGTAAAGGTGTGGGCCAGACAGCGACAACAACAATGAGCTGAAACTCACTATGAAGCTCCGTAAAGCTGAGAAAAATCTATCGATTCTAGCCTTATGTAAAGCACTTTGAATTGCCTGTGTGTTTTAAAATAAATAAAGTTGCCTTGTCCTAATTTCTCAAAACTCAACAAATGTCAAAGGGGAACTCCATCGATTTCACACATCTAAGTCTGTTTACAGGTCTACTACCTCATATGTGAAAACAGTATACAGAATACAACAGTATGCTTTGTATACTTAGTATACTGTCACTGACATTAATAAACAATTACAAAGTGACAATCTGAGCTTCAAGTTTATCGGCTGGATGTTAAGTCAGACTTTAAAACCCTAACCCCTAACCCCTAACCCTAACCCTAACCCACACCACCTTTAGGTTTTGTATTAATTCAGTTCAAACCGACCTCCCCTCTGTTTAGGTTTAAGAAAACAACTAGCAAAGTGACCATTTTAGGATCCTCCACAGGTGTGTTTCCAGAGTAAAATATCTTCCCATAATATTCCTATTGGGACAGTTTATCAGTGATAAGTTTCTGGTATGAAATGAGCTATAAGGATTTATTTTGTATATAATATAAACTACTCCTATAAAATTCAAATCATTAAAGTCATAGTGAGTTTAAATTAGCTAATCTATGGAAGGCTATATATTTTTAATGCTTTCATTAAGAAAGCTAACAACTCAAGCAAAGGCTACTTCATTTCAGTATAGTTCATGATGACCTGATTAGGCCTACAGTAGACTTCACCAACATCTTCCTACAGACACTTTTAATTCGGTACTCAGATTTGAATTTCCATTGTGATAGTCGAGAATACTTTTACAGTAGTTCTGGTAAACTGAATATTCCCATGTGACTTTACTGAAGAAGTGTAGCCTACTTAACAACTTTGAGGTACTTGTACTTACTTGAGTATTTCCATTTAACCCTACTCTTAAGTTCTACTCCACTAAATGTCAGCGGGAAATATTGTACTACATTTATTTGACAGCTATACTTCTGCAGTTCCTGCGCAGATTAAGACTTTACATACAAAACATTGAAAAAAGTATGATACTTATAATGGAAAAATATGATGCACTGTTATATCTTAACCTACCCAACAGTATATAAAACAGTTTTGACACCATTTGCTGATGATATTTCTGCACTTTTGCTTTGAATCTAAGATTTTTTTATCTTTAAAAGATAAGTTTAAGGCTGCTTGTATTTTTACATTCTGGTATTTTACCATTTTTAGCTCATGTGTTAACACTGGAGAAGCCCTGTGCAGAGTGATGCTGCAGCAGGTGACAACTGAGGCTGTCAGCCTAATCACGCACATATCACGCATTTCTTATAATTAATGATTATTAAATCGGGACCACTAACAAGTTAAACGATCCAAAACGATTAAAGGTTCAAAAATGTTACCAGTTTATTGTCCATAAAGCAAATGCATGCACAATAAATGATAAAGGCAGCCTGAATGTGAAAATAGCTGAATATCAAGAAATCTAAGAACTGAAAAGTGTCATTTAGCCTAATTGTCAGGGTTTGTCTAATTATGTGCAACAGAATATTATGAACTTACTTCATTTTCATCAGGCTCAGATCAGGTCTAGATCTTCAGAAGTTCTTCGTGTCCCCGTGAAGCCTCTGCACAGGTGCAGGTCGATCTTTGTGTCTGCTTTCCGACCTGAAGTCCTTCAGCAGCCTCTCAGCGCTGAAGCGAGCGACCGCTTCTCGAGACAGACACGGAGGCTTTGACTTATCCGTCCCGAGGTGAAGAGAGGAGAGACTGGGATGAGGGCAGTGTTAAAAGACCACCACCACCCCCTCCTCCTCCTCCTGCCTGGAAAATCGTAATCCCTGCTGAAATGGAAGGACAGACAGAGAGGTGAACAAATGGGGAATAAGGGCTCCTATCAATTATTTAATAATTTTCTGATAGTTAATGAAGAGCTAAGTGGGCCTCAGTATAAGAAAACTAGTATAGTTTGATATAATGAGGTGTGTTGTGCATTGCCCTTGAACTGCCCTTTTTAGGCAAAGAATAAATCACTATTAAAGCTGCAATAACTGACTTTTTTATGGCCACTAGGGGGCAGAAGAGCCCCGCAACAAGCTGACAGACAGCAGCCCTCATCGGTTATGGCCTTACAAAGTTGTTTTGGCTAATGTGTTAGCGAACTTACAGCTCCAGCAGACCCAAAGCAACGATAGCTGTCATTTGCAGTCCGTTTCTGTCCAAATGTAAACAACGATAAGGAAGCGCATTGGATTCCCCAATTAAAAAAATTGAGATGTTTTCTCATAATTATGCTAGTATCTCATGAGATCATTATCTCATTATATAATTTTGTCTCTTATAATTACAGGAAAAGATCTCAATATAATGCCAGACAATATTATCTTATAATAACAAGGTCTTTATTGTGGTTACCTGATTTAATTCACTTTTATTTCCTCCTTCATTTGATGCTTGGGACACTGATTGATGTTAGCGATGATTTATATGTCAACATTTGAATTACAAAGTGTAAGATATGTCTTTTGAATTGCTTGTTAATACACTTGACCCTGAAACATGGCCGTTTAGCCTACAACATCAGTTCCTACGGCTACATTGATCAGATAGGCAATGGATCTCAAAGACAGGAGATAGTTTTTCTCGTAATTATGAGATACGGACATCATAATCATGAAATAAGATTATGAGATAAGGTCTCCAATTAATTTATTTTTCCTTTAGTAAATGCAATGCGCTCCTGAGGGAAACATCTGGCTGTTTAGCTGCTAGATGCTCCGCTATGTTCACCAGCTGCTCTCTGACTGCGGCTGTCTGCTGTCTGCTGTCTGCTGTCTGCTGCTGAGCAGGTTTAGTGTGCAGTTGATTTATCAGATCTTTGATGAGAGCGATGAGACTGAACCAAAACAGTAAATGTGCCGTAAAACCAAAACAATGCGCTAAAGCAGGCGAAAAGCTAAAGAACCGCAGAGTGGGTGATGATGCTGGGTCGTGAGAACGCGGTTGCTAGGTGACTGACAGTAAAAATGGATGTCATCTTTCAGTTTTCAAAATGGTTATAATGTGATTTTCTGTTTTCTGCATTTCAGTGCCGTGCTAGGAACAAGAACGAGGTGAACAACAACTGTAACAAAAATAAAATAACTTTCAGGCTTTCAAAATTTTTAAAAACATCACAAACTCAGAGGTTTTCTGACAATTTCCATGTGAAAACCAGTTCAGTGGGTCATTGAAGTCACAACCCTGCCTGAAGACCCAATAACTCTAATAATACATGAATCTATGAGCCGTATGAATCTTTTACAGTGGGGCTGCAACTGAGAACAGCATCAACTCAGACTGCGAGTGGAAAACGTATTTGGTCGAGCAGGATGAATCTACTACGACAAAAACCATAAACCACATGGCAGAATTAGTCATTCGATGCTTTCTATTCCTAAATTTTAAAATCGTTTTAGTAAATCCAGCTAGTCTCCCAGAAAGACAACATTATTTGTTCCACAGACTTCTATTTCCTCCTTTTTTTACACGACAGTGTAAAATCCTTTATGCTTCCACATGTGCTGATCCTGCTACCGACCCACACTGTGCTCAGTGGATGTGCTGTATACTGTATGTAAGGTTAACTGGCAATGTGCAAAATGGACAAATTCCTGATGGCTTGGCAGTGAGTAATAAAAAACGAATTATGCACATGTGGCTGATGCTGGGCCATGACTAATATCTGCGGTGTGAGATGTGTGTGTGGAAAGGGTAATCTGCAGAGTCCACCTCCCAATAACATGACCCAGGGGGTAATAAAATCCATAAAATCCATATTGTATTGCCTAATGAGACTAACGGTGCTCTTTCATGTATTTCAAATCCTTATTAATACAGCAGGTGAACACTTAATCTTTTTTAATTTCAAATGTTGAGAATAGTATTTAAATCAATAATATGGAAGTACATTTAACAAAAGTCTAAATTATAAAAAGGATCAGCAAGCCGAGAGATATTTCTCATTTTCATTTGTTGTTCAGCCTCAAATACGAAGGTGGAAATCTTGTTTTTAGCATATTAAACTCAACACACCCACAGAAGAAAAATCCAAAGCCTCTTTTGGTTTTAAAGCTCTGGCTTTTACTCACTGAGCTAACAACAGGGCATAAAATCAAATTATTCACATTATTGCCCATGCACAAGGAGACTTAGGAGGGAGAACCAGTATGGGATCATCGAGACTAGGGAATGGATTAAATCACATGTTGCTTTGCAATATTTTTTTGTCTGAAACCCAAAAGCTTAAGAAGTCCGGGGTTACTTGGTGAGTGAAGGGCTTCACATGATGACTAAAGGCCTCCAGTTTGCTTCAAATGAAGTGTGTCTGATCGTCTAACAGCAACTGAAACCCCCTTTCTGAAGGCTGAATTGGGAGGGTGTGTGTTTGACGATTTTTGTAACTTTCCAAAATGGACAATCTGACAATCACGTCCACTTTATGCAGCAATTAGCCAAGTGTGCAGAGGTGTGAAAGAAAGCGGGGCTTGATCCCGGATGTGTTATAAGAACTGAATACTGGACTGAAAGATGGTTTCCGCGTTGTGCGGCTCACTGCACATGCTCGTTAGTGTTTCTCCTGCTGGCACATAAAAGTCATGCACATAAAAATAGTTTTTCTAGGGTCTGGGAAAGTTTTACAAATATAAAACATTCATGGTGTAAAAATTCAGAATACGATGCAAAGATTAATAACTGAGCTCGTCTGCAGCCTCTTTTACAATGGTGGTATATGGGGAAAATGCTTTTTGGGGCACAGAGATGATTCTTTAAGTGAGAAAATGTTGTTTCATATTTTAATTTTTTTACAGTACTGCTATAAAATCATTAAACAGGGGAAAGAAGCTGCACATTCAGTAGATTCAAAGCCTTTATTGACTTGGCCTTTGCATGTTAACAAAGGCTTTTAATTATCTTAAGCAGACTACTTTTCGACTGTGGTTCCAGATTTCTACTGTGCAGTTTATTCATGTCTTCTATTGAGCACCTAAAACACTGTGGAGGTTTCACAGCTAAAGAATTCCTAGCACAGGAGATTCCACTGCCTCCTTTGCCAGCTACTTAGACTGTGACCATCAGATGCTTTGGCATCCTTTGTGGTGACACTGAGGGGTTTTCAGCTGCCTGTTTGGTCAGCAGACAAAGAACAGACACAGGACTTGTCTTTACCTCAGGACACCTCTCACTTGCTCCATGATAGAAACTCGGGCAGGATATTGTCGAATTCATATCTTTTCCAACAAACACCAAGCCTGCACAGATGCACTCTAATCTTACACAAACACTTGCTTTAGAGTGTTGCCCGTGAGGTTTGGTCTGTCTCTTCCTCTTTAAGGAGCTTCTCTGTGCCAGCAGTTGTGTCTGGTGTGGCTTTTTCAGGAAGGATGGCATGCTGTATAATTAATGAGCTGGTGTTGAATTCACAGCAGGGAAATAGTGCTGATCACTCACCTTTAAGGACAAACACTTGCCAGAGGACACAGAAAGTGGAGCAGTGTGAGACTGGAAGAACTGCATGTTTACACCAGTGTGCAAGACGGCCACTGGTGTCTGGTCTGAGAGCAAGCTCGATAACGTAGCCGTAGCCTGGTTTGTCAAATCAAACATTTGTCTGTTCTGTCAAATTTTTGAAATCTTTTGATGAGAGATCCCTAAATGTTTCTTATACTGATCAAAAACCTTTCAAGTACAGCTGGGTTTCTTGAAAATGTCGCACTGCTAGTGCTGAAACGATACGCAGAGTTTTGGTATCGATACAAAAACAATACCAGGAAAGAAGATGGACGTTTTTTAGCCACGCGAATGACGTGGCTTTAGGGGTGACGATGTCGGTCCACCACTTTGGTGCAGACTGAAATATTTGAATGAAATTTTGTACATGCATTCAGGCTCCTCAGACGATGAATCCTAATGGTTTTGGTGATCCTCTGGTGCCACCATGAGGCTGAGAATTTAGCTTTTAATTAAGTATCTCTACAACTATTGGACTGATTTCTGGGACACTGATGGTTCCCGGGGGATGTATCCTAAAGACTTTTCCTCTAGCGCCACCAGCATGTCAAAGTTTTCACTTATCCTAATAACATTCCCATCAGCCTCAGCTGTTCTTTGAGTTTAGTGCTAATGTTAGCATGCTAACACATTACACTAAGATGGTGAACATGTTAAACATTATAACTCATCAGCATGTTAGCATTTAGCTCAAAGCAAAGCTGTGTCTAGGTGCAACCTCACAGAGCTGCTGGCAGGGCTGCAGACTTAGTCTTCTTTCTGCAAAACTTTACTTTTCATTTCACAAACGTTAAATGCAACCAGCTGTGCAAGAACATTGCCTAAATAAACTGGCTGATTTAAACAGATTTAAATCAACAACTGATTAAAGAAAGTCAAGAAATTCAATGTCAGATTTCAGTACTTGATAGTTTCTACGGACACATTTCGGACAGTAACAAAAAGGTTTTGAGGTTTAATACGTGGACATTTCTCATTTTCAAAATCTCAAAGTCAACAAGCAAAATCTGCTAAAGCAATATCAACAATGCTGATGTAGTCAGTTAAATATCTTGTTTTTGGACTTTGATGATACAGTTATATGCAACATCTATCGCCTTAAATAAAGACAGAGCACTGGTACACTCAGAAGAAATTTGCACACAAGATCATTTTCAAGAAGAAAAAAGTCATTACTAATGTGGATAAGATGACCAAACAAGAGTATTCATTGTTCATTTCACTCAGCAGAGACATGTCAGAATCCAGCCTTTAACAACAAGAAAATACACATTTAAAGTACTTTAAACCAAAGTGCAATAAATCCTACCTTCATGAAGGTTATGATGTTCAGTTTTTGTTGAAACTGTTTAGAGAGGTATTGATTGATTCATGGTCATATTTGAGGCTGTGGTTTGTGTTGATATAAATGGGGAAGACAAAGTATTAGAAACACCTCTCAGTACAATAAACTGTCAGCTGAGTGTATTGTCTAGCTCCAAGCTAATGTGACATGAAGATGACACGCACCATAAACAGTGGAACTGAATGAAGTTGCAAAGGTAAAAGTTAAATGCTCGTGCACTTAAGCATCAGACCAGATTACCTGGAGTAATTATTCTCAAAATGACTGTGGTGATGATTTATTGAAGTACCGAGCTGAATCTACAGTAGACAACTGAACTCATCTGGCATTGCATAGGAAACTGTATGAACTCTAAAAGTAAGCACCTCTATATTCCAAAAACCTGACTGGAAAGAGGTCAGATAAACAACTGGACACTGGTTTTGTGAGCAGCTGCGACAAGTAGTTTTAGTATCAGGAAGTAGACAGTCTGTGCAAGGAGAGATCTGAAGAACATCAGGGTTGTAGCTACCATTGAGGACACAGAGGTCATGTCCTATATTTTGGGGGGTATGGGGCATATTGGCAATCCATTACCATGTGTAACTTTAAATTTGAGCGGAAATCAGATGTTGAAATATTCTGCCATCAACCTTTATTTTGAAATTCAGGCCTCTTTCTAAAACCCTGGCTACCTCTACGTAAAGAACATCATTGGCTGGTGGAAGCTGAACAATAGGACAGTATTTTGTCTCAATTTTTCACTTAAAGACAATTCAAATGATAAAAAAAAAAAAAAACTGACACGTGACAGAGCTTAGTGGCAATTTAGTGAGACTTAAAATGTCTTTATCATCCATGCTCAAATGGCGAGAAGATGAATATACACCACAGTGGTGTAAGCATGACTCTGGGCTGAATGTTGTCCTGGAACAGCGGATCTGCAGATTTGATTCCTTACCTTAAAACCAATTGTTTGTACATCACTGAAACGCTGTTTCAATGATGCTGGAATGAAAACGTGACTGCACCCTAGTGGCAGGAGCACCTTTTAACCACAATGCAAACCCTGAGAAAGAATGCAACTGTTACTGTATTCTTCTCCCATGATAATATTACAGTTTTAAATTTCGGGCAGCTGGTAGAAGCTTATCCAGTACACTGAATGAGCAGGTGCAGTTTCCCTGGTATCTCCATTCACATGTCAACAGGACAGCAGAAGGGGTTGATCCTGTAACCAGGGCCTGGTTAGCAGTCGGTCCAAACCACATACCTGCCACACCAAATGTCAATTTAAAACTTTATTTAAAGTTTACTTCCATGTTGTCTTTCTCTTTAAACCTGGCACTAACTGGCCTGTGATTTGGAGGCCAGCTGCCTCTCCCACTCCTCCTCCACCACTTTGTAAAGCTCCATAGTGGCTCTGGCATCCTCCACAGAAGAGTGACCCTTCTTCCCAATCTGAGGACACAAGAGAGGACAAGTCTGACGTCACATTGGAGACATTTCTAAATCACGATAACATTAACACTTCAGCTAAGCTGCAGTTTATATCTGTCATTGCCTTCTGACTCCTTTAACGACAGAAATGCGTTCCAGCCACTTGTGTGGTTGATATTTGTGCTGGGTGTTACGAACTGATATCACTTTTGTGGCCCGCAAATTTTCACACTGACAAAAAGCCCTTTTCAGACATGGAACACATAACACTGCAGGCTTCATCTCTCTAGTAAAGTATTGGCTCTTTGTCATTCAGACATAGGTGTCCGTTATGTAAATGTTCCGTATCGCTTTATTCGTGACAAGAACAGTAAGGAGAGACTTGCAATGCATCGTGTGGGTTTCTCACAAGCTGCATCTGTGCTGGATTTGAAAACTTTTTTGCTGCTGAATGCTTAATTAATTGGGAGCTTGCCCCCACTTCTCACAGTATATCCACTAATAAATATACTCATCAGTTTCAGAATTTCTTGGATAGCAAATTCTGCTGCCTAACTTATAGTCAGACCGTGCACAAGCCGACAAGACTGTGTAAAGCCTTTTGCTGGACATTCACCCATTCATCAATGAATGAGGGAATGTACAGAATGAGTGCCGATCTTTTGCCACAAGGGGAAAAAATCCTTTTTACAGGCTGATGTGATATGAGAAGAATCTCAACAACAACTTAAAATTGGTTCATTCACAGTGTTTTGTGGTTTATTAAGCTAATTTATTGTTCTTTGTGCATAAGCAATAAAAATTAGGTAATAAATACACTATTGTGATCTTAATAACATGCAAAAGGTGCATTTGAGCCCCCACCTGTTTGTATTTAATGTTGTGCTGCTGGGGCCTTTACATTAATCAATCGATCGATCAATTCTGACTTTTACTAGGTCCGAACCAGTGAAACTGCCGTCGTGACTTTTCCATAAAAGTGGCTTGGACGCTTATTCGGACATGAGACCAACATGTTAAACTGCCATCACATTTTGTGTAACAAGGTGCTAGAGACTACACCGGGTGATTTAAATTTGTTCTTACCACTGTGATAATCAGTTGCTGCTGCTGTGACGATTGAAATGTGCATATCATATCTACTTAAAAGTCTTAAAGGTTTAAAAAGTTGGAATCTAACAACACCTCTGTACAGTAGAACTACAGTACAACTACCTGGATGTCACGGTTGAAGATGGCCTTGGTGAGTCTCTTCAGCGAGGCATGCTCGTTGACGGCAAAGCCGGCCTTCAGGTTGAGCAGAGGGATTCGAGACGTGTCTCTGGTCAAGACACCGGGGTGAGAGTAACCGAGGACCTTGAAGTCATTGTGGACGGCGTGGCCAATCACCACCTTCCCCATGAGCAGCCTCAGTATCTGCCAACAAGACATTCACTCACTGAACTTTATTAGGTTCATACAGTGCAAACTGCCAAATTCAAATTGAAATGAAATTACCAGACCAGACCTCGAATGCTCACTAGTGTTGAGTGAAAATGTGTTGAAGAGTTCAACTGATGTTTTAAAAGACCTACAACTACTATTGGACTGTGACAGATGGACATATTTCCCAAAGGACAGTTTAAAGTTGTGTCAAACTTGAGTTAGCCAAACCAAGGCTGCTCTGGCCAACTGAAGTTTTAATTCTTTTTCATAGTAAAAAGACTGTTGATACATCTGATCTATTCATAAATCTGCCTGTAAACTGAGAATTCAAACACAAAAAAAGACAAATGAACAATAATTTCACTTTAACAAAAAACAAACAAACAGAATATCCCGGCTGCATTCAACAAGGAACCTAATATTTTGGCAGTGGACAACACTGAAAGACTGAAAATATTAGCATGCAAGCCTAACCCTGTGTGCTTTGTTACCTAATGCAGCACAATTCTGAATAAAACATGATGAAGTTTGTCCCACAAGACAAAAATACAGATGCAAAGTTAAACAGAGAAGGACAGAGCAAGAAACAACAGCGCCAAGAGAAACTCTGCAGCGTGTGGAAATTCACATTAATGACACACACTTCCTTTTGGTACTGGCTTTGCAAAGTTAATTGGGTTGACATTAATATTAAAACAAATGTTACCCCCACCTCTTATCTAGGTATTATTTATTATATTTTAGATATACAAGATATCATTAATCGAAAAAAATTATTGCCAGATTAATTGATAATGAAAATGATTGTCAATTGCAGCCCTAGACACATTACTGCCGGCAACCCCTGAAAGCACCTGGAACTTGAATTAACAATCAAAAGCTGACAACGGCTACATGTTGCGTTGCATTTCGCTTTGTTTCTGCAGTGGAAAAGTGCTACGAGGTGACCGACGTAACAGAGAAAACACACTTGTACAATCAAACAGCTACCTGTTGCCAGCGATTTCCTTACCTCCTTCCTGGCCTCCAAGTACGGCGTGGCATTGACGAGGTCACTGCGCCGGACGCCGCTCCATCGGGTGCGGTAGTCAGTGACGGGCACGGAGGGCTTGATGAATTTATCGTAAACCACGTCTCCTTCGTAGGACACTATACTGCAGCGTGCGAGCTGGCTGATGCTCCCCTTTGGTCCTGTACCAACCATCTCACAGTCAAAAGCGAGGTACTTTGTGGGGATTCCTGCCGATGTTTGCGTGGCAGTGGGTTTATGGCTGACAGATACTGAGGGTCTGGGCGTAATGGTGGTTGATTTCGTGTTCGCAGGTCCATTTGGCTTTTCATGACGGCCTCTGATGTTCGCAGGGGCCGTGAAGGCAGGCAGGCTGCGTGCGGATGTCGAAGGCTGGGAGCTACAGTGTGAAGCGCCGGCTGTGCTGCTGGGACGAGGTAAACTTTTATTGGGTGTAGTAGTTGGAAGCGATGGATGCTTTGTGGATGCTCCATTTGGGCGTGGTGGGGGAGCTTGTCTGGACGGTCCCATTTTGTGGTTGTATTTAGGTTTAGATTCCACGTAGCCATTTTGCTCTAAATACTGCATCTTTTTATGAAACCACTTGTTTTTCCTCTTTCGGTTTCCTGCTGGAGTTCTCCTCTCTGCAGTGTCATCGGAAGTGCACACGTTGATCGTAATGTTCGACATGGTTACGGTCGCAGTCCAGCAGAAGTCAATAGCAATGTTTCCTCAATGCACTTTCACACACAACTACGGTGCAGATCTGCTTATTTTCACCTCCTCAACAGGTCTTCACCCTTTGTAGTCCAGTTTGTATCAGCTGAAACCAGTTTAAATGTGTCATCCTGCAAGACAAACGCAACGTTATCAACGATTTGCAGGACTTCAATGCATAACTTCTACATAACCTACGTGCACGGACCTGCAAGCTAAAGCAAGACTTTAAGAGGGACACTTCAAGGTTCATTTATTTGTCATTTTCCAACACAGGGTGCACAATCAAATGAAAGTTGTAGCCCCCTTCACGATACACACACAGGACATATATGCATTAAAATTAGAATATATATACCTACACACACACACATTAAAATTAGAATATATATACCTACACACACACACACATACATATGCATTAAAATTAGAATATATATATACACCTACACACACACACAAACATACATATACATTCAAATTAGAATATATACACCTACACACACACACACACACACACACACAACGTACAATATGTGCATTTACCTAAATGTGTGGTTATAACCTGACTAATTTGGCTTTATGGGACATGAAACAAACTACACTGGCTTCGTCTTCCACACTACTGTGCACGTGGTTTACAAGCTACTGACAAGAAAATGTACAAACACGCGGACTCCACATCTAATGTCCTAATCAGATCAGAAATGTAAAATATTTAAGAGTTAAAGCATTCGCTTTTGACGTTAGCGGACGTTAGCTCGCTACCGCTACCTGAGCTGTACTGTGCTAATTCCGTGGCTATCGATTGATCGATATGATTGCCTATAAATTGAAAATTCGTCTGTGTGTGTTTATTAACATCTAGATTGATACGGACATATTCCTTATGAAATATCTGGGGGGGGAAAAAAACACTTTCTGAAATATAAAACCAGACCTTCAGCAAACTAGCGGACCACACGCGTCAGCGGCGTCTTCTTCGTGAAGTTTAATGGCGGTTAGCAGCCGACGTTCCGGTGCATTACCGCCACCAACTGGACTGGAGTGTGGATCGCGACTATACATTCATTAATGATTAAATAAAAGAAAATATACTGATAAAAATTTAAAAAAAAAACACCATAGTTGTATTCGTTTTATCAAGTTTGTTCTAAGACAATGAAACAACACTTCTCTCTAGAACTTCTTTGTAAAAGTTCTCAGATCAAATCTCATCTTTATTTTCTTTAAGGTTCAGTGTCAGTTCTCTTCTCTCAGCATCATATTTTGGACAGTAAATCATAACATGTTCTAAAGTTTCTTCTTGAAGACAGAACACACATCTTCCTGTATTATTAATTCCTATTTTACATAACGGACAGTGCATCCAGAAAGTATTCACAGCGCTTCGGTTTTTCCACATTTTGTTAGGTTACGGCCTTATTCCAAACTGGTTTAAAGGCATTATTTTCATCAAAAATCTACAAACAATACCCCATAATGACAAGGTGAAAGAAGTTTGAAATCTTTGCAAATTTATTTAAAAAATAATTTAAAAAAAAAAAAAGTACATAAGTATTCACAGCCTTTGCTCAATACTTTGTTGAAGCACCTTTGGCACCAGTTACAGCCTTAAATCTTTTTTAGTATGATGCTACAAGCTTGGCACACCCATTTTTTGGGCAGTTTCTCCCATTCTTCTTTGCAGGACCTCTGAAGCTCCATCAGGTTGGATGGGGAGTGTCGGTGCACAGCCATGTTCCGATCTCTCCAGAGATGTTCAGTCGGGTTCAAGTCTGGGCCACTCAGGGCCATTCACAGAGTTCCCGTAGCCACTCCTTTGTTAGCTTGGCTGTGGGCTTAGGGTCGTCGTCCTGTTGGAAGATGAGCCTTGGCCCCAGTCTGAGGTCCAGAGCGCTCTGGAGCAGGTTATCAGGGATGTCTCTGTACATTGCTGCATTCGTCTTTCCCTCGATCCTGACTGGTCTCCTAGTTCCTGCCGCTGAAAAAACATTCCCACAGCGCGATGCTGCCACCACCATGCTTCACTGTAGGGATGGTCCTGGCCAGGTCATGGTGCCTGGTTTCCTCCAGACATGACGCTTGCCATTCAGGCCAGAGAGTTCAGTCTGTGTTTCATCAGACCAGAGAGTTTTGTTTCTCATGGTCTGAGAGTCCTTCAGGTGCCTTTTGGTAAACTCCAGGCAGGCCGTCATGTGCCTTTTACTGAGGAGGGGCCTCCGTCTGGCCCCTCCACCATGCAGGCCTGACTGGTAGAGTGCTCTCCGCTCTCCACAGAGAAACGCTGGAGCTCCGTCAGAGAGACCATCTGGTTCTTGGTCACCTCCCTGAGGCCCTTCTCCCCCGATCGCTCAGTTTGGCCGGATGGCCGGCTCTAGGAAGAGTCCTGGTGGTTCCAAACTTCTTCCATCTACAGATGATGGAGGCCGCTGTGCTCACTGGGACCTTCAATGCTGCAGACATTTTTCTGTACCCTTCCCCAGATCTGTGCCTCGATTCAATCCTGTCTCTGAAGTCTACAGACAAGTCCTTGGACTTCATAGCTTGGTTTGTGCTCTGACATGCACTGTTAGCTGTGGGACCTTTTATATAGACAGGTGTGTGCCTTTCCAAAATCATCTCCAATCAACTGAATTTACCACAGGTGGACTCCAGTCAAGCTGTAGAAACGTCTCAAGGATGATCAGTGGAAACAGGAAGCACCTGAGCTCAGCTTTGAGTGTCATGGCAAAGGCTGTGAACACTTATGTACATGTGATTTTTTTCGTTTTTAATACATTTGCAAAGATTTCAAACAAACTTCTTTCACGTTGTCATTACGGGGTATTGTTTGTAGAATTTTGAGGAAAATAATGAATTTAATCCAGTTTGGAATAAGGCTTTAACATAACAAAATGTGGAAAACGGGAAGCGCTGAATACTTGTATTGTTTAATCCTGTATGACCAAAATGTAGCCTGGATATTATTGTTTCCTCTTTCCTGGTTCTCCCCGTTTTCCTCATCACACCTACTTTCCTTTGGTTTTCATTTTTGTTTTACGAAGGGCCACTGTAATGTCAGTGTGATTCGTTTTTGTGGCTTCTTTTGCACACTTGTCAGCTATTTCATTTCCTTTGATTCCTATATGGGCTGGTATCCATCCAAATGTCATGTTTAGCCCCATCATTTGAATTCTATATAGATTCTATATAGTTTTATGGCAGTTGGCAAACAGCTTTTGGTGCTTTACCGCCACCTTCTGAAATGGAGTGTGGATCAGAACGGTCTTATGCCTTCCCTATATTCTTCTTGTAAGTCCCGTCTTTTTCTAAAACCTAAATACTGCCCTGTAGCCCACACGCCCGGAGTTCAACTGAAGTAACTCCTGTAACTTGATGCGACCTCTTCCCAGTTTGTTTTTTAGCATCTGCCTTTCCTGCACGTACCTCGGACAGCTGATAATTACATGTTCTACAGTTTCCTGTATGTTACAGTACTCACACAGACCAGTCCCATGTTTACCCGTTATCTTCAGTGTGCTGTTAAGACCAGTTTGCCCAAACCTCATCCTCGAGATAATGTCTTTTCTAATCTCTAATTGTCTTTTTTGTTCTACTGGTTTCCCTCATTTCTCCTATTTCCTTTTGAATACTACAGTAACGTCTACCTTTCGTTTCCCTGTTCCAAATTTCCTGCCATTTCTTTTTCATTTCTACTTTGATTATGCTTTCAACTTCAGCCTTCCTTACGTCATATTTACTTTCTTAGTTGCATCTTTTGCATATTTGCCTGCCAGTTCATTTCCCTCTACCCCTATGTGTGCTGGAATCCAGATGGATTTCTCTATTACTCCTGCTTTAGTAATTCTGAAGATAGTTTGAGCTATTTCCAGCATGAGGTCCTGTCTTGCTTCTGCCTGTAAACTCGTGAACCTGGTTAACCCACTACTAGAACCTGAACCTATTAAAACTTTGTCTGGTAATTTGACACGACATTTAAATCTGGGATTATGAATGTAACTCCTACTCTATTATTAACTACTTTTGATGCGTCAGTGGATATTTTAATATACTCAGAGTAATTTCCCTCTATATATCTGTTAACTTGGTTCCTATCTATATTTCTCTCTTTCTTCCACTCTAAAAGGCACAGGTCCACCACTATCTCTCCTAATACCCAAGGTGGGACAACGGAGAACACTATAGTGGGGCTTAACATTATATCCCCTATCCCTATTCCATTAGCTGTACTTCCTATCGTCCAGCCGAAGCTCTTGATCTGTCGTTTTTCTTTCTCGTGGCGTGGTTTTAACACCTTCTGAGTAGGGTGATTCTCCTGGTGGCCCTTTAAGTTTGCCCAGCATGTTAGCGCTAATTGGGTTCTTCTGATTTCCAGTTGCATTTTGTTCATTTCCACCTGCAAGGCTGATACTGGGGTAGTTTTTGTGGCACCACAGCAGAGTCTCAAGGCCTGATATTAAATTGTATCCAACTTCTTTAATGACGTTTTTGATGCAGATTGGTAAATTATGCAGCCACAGTCTAGAACTGCCCTGATTAATCCAATATATAGTTTTCAAAGAGATCCTGCTTGCTCCCCACTCTCTACCCCTCAAACACCTTAGACCATCCAGTACCACACCTCTCAGCAAACTATCAATATCCTTCATGATATGTCATCTTTAAAAGAGTCTTTGAATTTTTGTAAATCTAAGAATGCACTTTGGCTATGTAATAATTTGGATGCTCTTTCTTTGAACCCTGTAACTCTGTAATTATGGCTTTCTTTGTTCTTGGTTTCATTTTTGTGCAATTGTTCGACCTGCTCTACTTGAAATATTGAATGTTTAATTGAAAAAATTTAAAAATTTAAAAAAAAAACTATCAATATCCGGGTTTTAAAAAAAAACCCAACAACTATCAATATCCGGGTCATGCTGCATTCGGGTAAAGTCAGAAAGTCGGTAATATAAATATAATAATAAAATAATTAGGTTAGTTAGTTGTACCATAGCGTTAGTAGTGTTAACTTAGACGCCTACGTCTCACATGACAGAATTTTGACTTAATTTCGTGGGACGTAATTATATCAATAACGTCTATCGAGGACAATCACAATAAATTTAAAAACTGACATATTCAACAATAACCTAAATGAAACGTTAAATATTCACTCGCCGCAGCCCACTGGATCAATAAAAACATCCCAAAAATTGCCACCGAAGACAGTCTGGCTACATAGCTTCTTAATTTGCGGGACTTTATTGAAAGTAGCTGGACTACTTCTAACGTTACTTCTCGGTAACGTGTGGGCGCCGACCTGTTTGACCGAATTTACGAGAAGCACCTGAACGCATCGGCATTCTACGTGTGAAAGCAGTTAACGCTAGCTAGCTAGTTAGCTAGTTAGCTAGCTTAGTGGCTGAACGCAACAAGCATTTGTGAAATAAGAAGCTCGGGATTTACGTTATAAATGTCGATTTTAAGTACTGTGCTAATTAGTAACTGTCTGGTTATTTTAGACACACTTCGTCTTAAATGTAAAAAAAATAATAATAATAATAACGTAGCATGACCAAGCTAACTTGTGTTAGCATTAGCTCGCCTTCAAGTCCCATGTCAGTTAACTTAACCGGTCAGCATGAGGAGATGTTTACATCCAGCCGTCCAGAAGAACAGCAGCGAGAGCTGGCCAAAAGACTCACCACTTTCTTGTCTCAGTACAGCCATGTATCCGACTCCTATATAATCGTGCGTATTGATGACTGACTTCTGTTACAGTTTGCCACCTTGATTTAACCTAGCTATGACAGATGAGTACATTTTGTTGTGTTTTGAAAAAAAAAAAATTTTTTTTTTAAATCACTCTGCCATGGCAACTTAAGTTTCCCTGACAACAAAGTGTTATTGCATACTTATGTTATTGTGTACATTTATAGCTAGACTTTGTGTCCACTAATCATACAAGATAGATGTATTGATCATTTTACAACACATGGTTGTTAAATGAGATTTTGTTTTGTAGTTCCCTTTTATGCTATTAATATATATAGTACATCAGTCAATAAATAATAAGTCATAGAAATGAAAAGGTGGGTGCTGTCCTTTACTATCCTTTGGGCTCATCTCACTGTTATCACTGATGCTTAGTAGGTACCAGTGATCTGAGCACGATCACCCGCTGCAGACCCCTCCTGTGCTGGGCCGTGCACATCTCGTGCCAGTTTGAGATGTTTCCAGTCAGGATGCTTTCTATTGCTCCTCTGTAAAAGTTTGCCTTCTTAAGTTTGCTTAAGAAATACAGCCGTTTCTGAGCCACAGGGTGGAAATGTGAGAGGACCATGATAGGCCCTCTGTGATGCTGATTTCCATGAACCTAAAACTATTCACCTGCTCCACCTCAGCTCCACTGATGTAGACATTGGTGTGTGTCTTTGCCTCCTTTTTCCTAAAATCAACGATCAGCTCCTTGGTTTTGCCGACGCTGAGCAGCAGGTTGTTCTCTGTGCACCGCTCTGCAAGACTGTTGATTTGCTCCCGACATGAAGTCTCATCGTTGTTTGGATTCACGTCCCATCATTTCGTAGTTTCTCTACTAACTGTCACTTTGTTATTCTCCTACAGGAGTTCTTCACGGAAGATCTCTGGCACACATTACCCAACACCTGGCAGCGTGTGCTGCAGGATCTGTCATATCCACAGATTGCAGACCTATTACTGGATGCTACACATGGAGACAGGAGGTACTACTGGATAGTCATCAAGCCTTTTACAACTCCTTACTCCACCACAGTAATGTAAAAAGCAAAAACAAAAGAAACACATCAAAAGTAAGGTAGGAAACATCAACGTAAGACAAGGAACTGAAGCTCAAAAGGAATAGTGACCCTCATTGAATTTCTGCTCACCCTCTTATCAGGAAACAGTAGTGAAGTTTGTTTTTCTAAAGTCTTGCAGCGAGTAAGGAATATTTTTTTAGTCTAGGCTCATCGGGGGTCTCAGGCTCCGTTCAGTTCATATAGAGCACAAAAGTAGATTTGAGGTCTATCTGTAGAGATGCTAAAAGCATGGGGATGGGGTCTTCTCTAACACCCTGAATATCTTCTGTTAATTAATTTGTAGTTTGGCAGCATGGGCCATGTGTGGGATTTGTTGACAAATATCAAATACTGCCAGCCTTATGATCTAAACAATAAGCATAGATTGTGTCATTACAGATATCCTTCGGTGTGGCCTCTGTCACTCTTGGCGTTCCGTGCCACAGCTCACTCTCTGGCGTTTCCCAGAGAGCGCAGGCGGGAGCGAGGCAGGGCGGCCGGCTCGGTGAAGCCCGAGGAGTTCCTGGAAAACCAAAGTCAGAGCTCACTGCTGGGACACATATTCAGGAAACACGTCAAACCCAAGAAACAGCATGAGATCTGCAAGCTGGGCGCGGTACGGGATTGCTTATTTGCTACGGTTACTGATTTGTAGGTTGAAATTTAAGAACATGGACTAGTTTTTCTCTTAACAGTGTTTTTAATCAGTTTCTTTTTTTAAATCCCAGCTGGTAAAACAACTTTGCGACCAGACTGACTGCAACAGAGTGGTGGATGTGGGCTCTGGACAGGTATCATTCCAACCCTATTACCAGACATAACGGTGATATTGGACGATTCTGCAAAACCCTGGATTAGGTTCGATGACAACGCTTTTAATTTTTTTCTGTAATATCTGTTAGAGCTGCGCAATTAATCGAAATAATATTGAAATCGCAATAGGGCTAACTGCAATATCCAAATCTTAGAAGCTGCAATTTTGCAAAAAGGTCAAATGTGTGACAAAACAGCACTATAATGAAGTACTGCAGTGCTGCAGAGACGCCCCGGCCTACACATCTTGTTCTCCAGATGTAAGAAAACATATTTGTTTGGTACAGACCCCAACAAATGTCACATCATCATGATTTTAATAGTTTTTTTCAGTGAAAATGAAAATTGTGACGCAAAAATGATCATTCTTACTAATCGTGAATCATATTGCAATCATAGTATCTGTCAAAATAATCGCAATATGATTGTTTTACCATATCGTGCAGCCCTAATATCTGTGAGTGGCAACTATGGTATAAACACTGTAGTGAGAGATTGTAGTTATGGCAAATAAACTATGATGAAAGCTGGAGTGCAGGACTTTTACATATAAATGAACGTCCGTTACATTCAAGCCCTTGCCAAACGAGTTCACGCAGTGCTGATTAAGCCTATCACCGCCAGGTAAATGTCTCTGTTTTTCACAGTATACCATATTAAATACCATACATATAGGACACAGAAAGACACACAAAATACAGCATCAGTAACATAAGGCCCAGGGGTACAGGCAAAGAGGGAGGAAAGCATCCAAGGACAACAAGGCTCTTCATTCAAAGGTCTAAATCACAGCACCGACTTCAGTCAAAGATGCTCCAATATCAGTCCTGCGAGGTCACAAAGGTAGCGTATAATAGCACAGTCCTCATAGCTTTAAAGTTCATGTTCATTGAGTTCATTCATAAAAACAGGGAAGAATGGTTTAGAACCACTGAATTTGCATTTGTGGATGTGGTATTTAGCAAGTAAAAATAAAAGATTTATTATAAAATATTTATAAAACATTTTCCATCTTAAAATCAAACACACCAAAGAAACCATCCTTAAAACAACAAGAAAAAATCTACAATGAAATATGTTTGGATGAACGCTAGAATGTCTAACCAAAATGTCTCTGTATGAGAACAAATCCAAAACAAATGAATTTTCACAAAATGAGCAGTCAGACTCAATATCCCGGCTATGACTGTTATTTAATACCTCAGGCATAAGTCATAAGCACTTGTGACAGTGTTTGTGTAATTACTCTCACTGCCAGAAGGGGGAGACAAAATTGCCACACTGCAGGTTTAAGGTATGGTGATGTTAAGCAACTAAAACACTTGGTTAAATAAGGCTGACACTATGCTATATTCTTTTTACTATCATTGTCAGATCTCATGAAAATACATAAAGCTCGCAAATAAATATATATCTTCTTTTTTTTTAAAAAGCTCAGTCATTTCCTAAAACAGCTGGACACTAGTTTCTAGCAAACGTTACTCAAACAGGAGTTAACAGTGCATTTGTTGGGGACTATTTTCAGCAGCGGATGAATCCACATGTGGTGCTCTAGTGAGTGTTTGGGGCAGCAGGACGGTGTGTGTGGGACTGAGTCAGAATAAACTACAGTGTGTGTGTTCATGGTTCAACAGTGTGGCTCACTGATGTGTTTTTAATAGTTTCTGGACAACAACAGAGCTCTGTGGCTCAGAGGGAGAAGATACATCAGGCTTTGGATGCACAGACAACACTTGCATTCATTGTTGTTTTGGGTCTTTTCATGGAGTAAGATAAATATAAGGTTAGGCAACCAACACGTTGCGGCACCACCTTGACCTCCACAAGCTTTCAACGTAAAATTGTGACCCTCCGATATCGTCCAATATGAACATCATTCCTAGGATACTGGGCTGCAGTGTTTATCACATTAAGACCTCATATGTTAGTATTTTAACACATCAACTTTCAGCAAGATTTAGACACATCTGCACATCACATTAATGGGCAGTAAATCCTCACACATTAAACAGAGTTTTCCACCGCTCTGCTCTAAACAGGGTCACCTGACCCGTTTCCTGTCCTTTGGGCTCGGACTGTCTGTGACTGCAATTGAGGCGGATCACGCCCTGGTTGCTATGGCGTCCAAGTTTGACGGAGAGTTACTGTGGGCCTTAGAGAAGGAAAAGCAGAAAAAGGTTGGTGCTTTGCTGAACTTATTACACACTATTAGTCTATAGACAAAGGTTGGTTTTCAAAGAGCTTTGTATTTCTTCACTGGAAGCTTCCTGACAGCCAAACATTGAAGCTTTTTTGCAGTATGGCCTCTTAGTCTTACCTATTTATTAACATTTACAGTCCTGTGACAGTGAACCAGATATAGTTAGAATATTTCTGTAAAGTAATACGTTTATGCCCATTCTCAAGGGGTTGTCGAAAGGGGAAACTGCAGATGATACGTATTCGTGGGTTTGTCAATGCGATACAAGTAGTCATTTAATACATTGTTAATACAAAAATATTGTTTATAGCAGCTTTAAAGTGGGATTTTTCATTTGAGTTTTATGTCCTGCTATAGATGATATCAAACCATCAACACCAAAATTTATAAACATTTTTCTTCCTAGAACTGCTCTTTTCAGGTCCCAGTGTCACAGTCCTCTCCCCGCCATGTTGCCGGTTGGGTAAACCCCAAGGAATCATGGGAGGACTTCATCAAGCAGCTGAGGACTGCAGATTGCGTCAGCGAAAGTCCCCCAACTCCATCCGGACCCAGCAAAAAGAGACTGCGGGGCTGTGAGCGTCAGGGATGTCCTCATGTGGTCCAGACTTCATCATCTTGTGGTTCCACAGACTCACAACACCAGTCGAGCAAGAACGAGTCTGCAGAGGAGCCATCGGCTGAAAACTGCTGCTCGTGTGTCCAGCCTGTCTGTCAGGAGGGTGTATGTCCTGAGGAAAACCGCCAGCATGGCTATCCAGACTTTGTCCTGACCGGTCTCCATGCCTGCGGTGACCTCAGCGCCACCCTCCTCCGCCACTTTGTCAACTGCCCACATGTACGCGGCATCACCTCTGTGGCGTGTTGCTACATGAAAATCACGACCAAAGAAAACCCCACCCCTCCAGGACTGGTAGAGCGACCCGCTCCCCCAGCACCAGGCCAGGAATCGCTCCCCGCAGAGTTTGGCTACCCGATGAGCTCCTGGGTGCAGGGGTTGCCGGGACATCAGCTGTCCTATAAGGCGCGGGAAGGGTCGTGCCATGCTATTGAGGACTATGTACGAAGGCTTCGGGAGGAAAGTGAGTTACTGAGGACACACTGTTACCGGGCGACGCTGGAGACTTTCATCAGGGATACAAAGCCGGATCTGCGCAGGGCAGGAATCCAGACCATAAAGAAAGCTCACTTATTACCATTTACAGAGTGAGTGAACGCTGACGCCCCCAGGCACTTACACTAGTTTTTAAGTTCAACAGGTCTAATGTTACAGTACATTGCGCTGCCCATAAGAGGTAATTCCCAAAAGTATTAATTGTCCAAAAACCCAAACAATTAATAATTATTGTGTTTCTCTTGTGCTTGATGTGTTATTTACATTTGATAACCACTCGTTTAAGTAATTTATCAAGCAGAACTGTCAAATAATCTGTGGTGTCAGCTTCTCAAATGTGATTTTGTTGTTTAGCTCTGTTTTAGATCTAAATTTAATATCTGTGGAGTTAGGACTGGTCATTTTAAAGACGTCAACTTGAGCTTTGGGAAATTGTGATCCAATAACAGCGCGCAGGCTGTGAGCGTGCCGGTTACATCGCTGTCTCCGTCTCGCTCCTCTGCTCTCTGTCTGGGTCGTAGATGTAGCTCCAGCGCTAAAACGAAGTGTGGCGATAGGTCGGGTCTGAGCGCTACACACAGGCAGAGCAGAGCGCGGTGGACAGGATGAAGCTGCCTCCTGCCTGCGGGGTTGTGCGGAGGTGTGGGCGACATTATTTGTGCTTTCGAACGTAACCTCAGTGAAACAATCAGAAAATAACGTTTTATTTTTCTGATTCACTGCTTTGTTCTCGCCGCTCCCTCTCTTCATTCACTCTCTCTCTCTCTCTCGCTCGCTCATTGAGCTGGGGAGGAGGGGCCAACTTTGTGTTCAACTTTGTAGCCAATCGTGTGTTTACAAACAGCAACCGACAAATCCTACTTATTGTGCCTTTAAATTTAATTACATGCATGTATTTACATATAGACGTGTACATTTTTAAGTTGATACATTTATTATTTCATTATAATCAAAGACTTGGAAAAGTTTGGGAACCAGTGGACACAGCAAACTGGAAATTAAAAATGAGTAGGTTCGCTGAAGTTAACACCCAGTTTAACCAGCAGCTAAAAGTAAGGACCTGGTTGAATATTCGAATCACTGCATGTCGCATCTTTAAAATGACATTTTTCTGGTGTTGGCTGTGTGTTTTTAGAAAAATGAGCCATTCTGGATGAAGACTGGTGCAGTCTTTGTGTTGCTTTAGCGCCTTCATCTCATTGTACACCACACTGTCTTCTTTGATATGACCACTAGGGGACGCTAAAGTCAAACATATTGGATTTTGGCTCTTGTATTCAGAATCAGAAATACTTTATTGATCCCCGAGGGGAAACTCTTTGAATTACGCAGTGAGATTCCCACATTTTATTATATATATTTTGAACATATAAAGGCAATTGTAGTAAAGGCTTGGTAAAAACACTGAGGAGAGATGGAATTACCTGTAGGTACTCTATAAATCACTTCAGTATTATGTATATTTCAACAGCACTAATTATATCAGTACAACAACAGAGTCATGTCATATTCATCAGTCTGCTGCTTTACTTTTGAAAATTTACAAATGTTTCAAAGGAATGGGAGAAATAATGCCCTTTGAGCCACTGGAGGATTTCATAGTGTTTGTAAAACAGGAAAACTGCAGCTGAGGTAAATAAAGGCCACTATTTGAGAATTAATGACAATGTCCTCCTCTGTCTACATCTATGCTCCATCTCAGGTATGCCCGTCTGGGTCTGGCTCGGGTAGGCCTGCCTCCCGGGTTGCCTCTCGACCCGGAGCGGGTTGAGGCCATGTTGAAGCAGCAGGGCAGGGTGGTGGTGTACTTCAGCCTGGCCCTGCTGCTGGCTCCTGTGGTGGAGACGCTGGTGCTGCTGGACAGGATGATCTACCTGCAGGAGAACGGTGAGCCGCTGGACACTGCGACACCGAAAATTTAATATACTGCTGTTGCGCTCTCTGTACTAAAGCCTCGTCTTTCTGCAGGTGTGGACAGTCAGCTAGTTCCTCTCTTCGATCCAAACTTTTCTCCAAGAAACTTTGTGCTGGTGGCTCTGAAGGCTTGTGGAAGTTCCAAGTCAAACTACGTCAGTCACTCTTTGGTGGAAAAAGTCACACTTACTTTTGGAGAATGAAAAATGACGAAGTCTAGTTCTCTTTTAAACAATACAAGGAAGCCTAAGTCTTAAGGTTATTTGATTTTAGCCTCTGTTTTTAGAGATATTAAATAATGAACATTGAAGTGGAGTTTTTGCTTCTCTGTGGACGCAGGAACATGCTGCTCTAAAGCTCTGACATCTCAGAATGCACCAAAATGGACACTCAGTTCTGCTTTCATGAGTCCACATGATAGCACAGAAGCAGTCATGTGTTTGGCTTTGGTTTTCATGTCATGGTTTGGTTCATGTGTACACAAACATACAGTATGTGGTTGTGGTTTTGCATTTTATTAAATTGCCTCTGTCCTTTTTTGAGCTTTATACTATATCTGTAATTCAAAGTAATAAACAAAACCAATGCTTTTCATATTAGTTACAGAACCGTGGGAACTTATTTTATGTCTGTCTAAAGTGTGTAATGTTTTTCAGCTGATGGAGAATATGGGTGGAAGCAAAGCTACTGTTTTATTTTTTTGTGTCAATGATTAAAGTTGCAATATTTTTTATTTCTTTACTTACAGAGGAACTACACAACAAGCTGCCATACAGAGAAAATATTACTGATGCATTCACATGTGGATAATAATATCTATTTTATATACTGATTGGTAGTTAAATGCAATGTTTAATAATATTGTATTTTATATGCTTATTATAGGTTTTTCTTACTCATAATCTGCAGTAACTAGAAACTGTCAGTCAGATAAACATAGTACAGTAAAAAGTACAATATATTCCAAATGTAGTGGAGTACAAGTATAAAATAGAAATGCTGAACATAAATATACTGTACTTAAATGTACTTTACTTTCCACCGCTGGCCCTAACATATTATTGTCTTATAGAGCTGATATGTCCAATGTGTAAGCAAACAATTGCCTATTTAAACCTCCAGCAGACACAGTGCAACATTAGGCTACAGTCTAACAACTTGACTCAAATGTCTCTGTGTAATGTAAAAGGAGTAGCTTGCGCAGAATTATCACCCAACTTTACGATGCTTTTTAGCGTCTTTAAACTCATCATTTTGGTTTCACGGCACATGTACTGTATTGTTCAATCTCAGTGTTCTCATCGGTCTTGTTTCCAGCTGCAGCAGGTAGCTGTTCTCTGCTCAGCACCAGAGCCAGATATTTTTCTCAGGAGTTGGTGAATACCAAACCAGAGCTAAAAGGGGAGGGGATATTGGATTTACCACTCCTTTTTAAATTATATCAGATTATATCTTTTAAAAGTTATGTCAGAGGTGTGTGTCTGGAAGCTTATTGTGGAGTTCTTCTGACCCCTAGTGTCAATTAATGCAGTTATAAAGGCATCTGCACCCAACATCACAGTTACAGTATAAAGATATTACAGATATTACCTCTGAATGATCTACTCACCTCTACAAAGCTGTCAAGGAAGACCTCTGTCTCATCACGTTTATAGTGCTGCCTGTCCAGATTAAATCAGGCCCTTCCCTCTGGGTGCTGCTACAAATATGAACTGAAAGGTCACATCCATGCACCCAAGTGTCTGATTTCAAAGTTTGATAAATCAGAATCAGAAATACTTTATTGATCCCCGAGGGGAAACTCTTTTAATGCTGTTTTTTGGATGACATGAATCTATTTCACATGATCATTCCAAGGTTTTAGAAGAATTTGGTTACATGTGTTGTCTGATGAGTGCTTCTCAATGTTGACAGCCTGAACTTGACGCTGCAGTTTAAATTTGCTTAAATATTTAAGAAGTAGTTCAACATTTTAGAAAATAGGCTTATTTGCTTTCTTACCGAGAAGATGAGAAGACTGATACCACTCTCAATTCTGTACGTGAACTATAGAGTAGGCCTACAGCTATAGCTACAGCTTACCTTAGCTTAGCATACAGACCAGAAGCAGGAGTAAACAGCTAGCATGGCTCTCTACAAAGTTCAAAAATTCCCCTAACCACACATGAAGTTCCCCTAACCGCACATGTAGTTAACCATGTTAACCTTAAAATTCACTTTTCAGTGTTGGTGGTGTTTGCTTGTTTCCAACTCTCACTGGAACACTCCACATTACTCTTTTTCAGTTGCCACTCTATCTTTCTTTTTGTATTTGGACATACAAAAGACATACGAAATCCTTGCATGTGCTTCATTATGGCTCTAAAGTCACAACCCAAGTTCCCCTTTGGTCCATCAATGTGCCCCTTCTGGTTGGTCCAAATGCTCCTCTAAACTGTGGAGGAAAATGTTTTCTCAGATTAAGCAGACAATCAGGAGTCACAAGAGTTTTTGTTGCATATGTTGTTTTTGTTTCATAACTTACATGCACATCTTTCACACAGATATGATTCTGGCATACTTGTGTTCAGACAGGAGGCCTATCTGTCTTCGTCAACTCAGGGTAGACAAGCAGACATCACCTACAATCTGACACACGTTAGAATTAACTCACTACAACCTGTCATGGTTTGAGGGTTTGCGTATAGTTATTTCTTCTTTTATTTTTGAAATACTCTCCACCCCTCATGTATCTTTGTTTGCTTTTCCCTTCAATTTTGATTGTTTGCCCCGCCATGATTGGTTTCACATGTGTCTAATTATCCTTCCCTCACTTGTGTATTTAGTCGGTGTGATTCTGTTGTTGTTCTGGGTCAGTTTGTCTCAGTTGCTATGTTGAGTCCTGGTTTTGGTTTCCTGCTGTTTGAATCATTATGTGCGTGCCTGCCAACTGGTGTATCTGCCTGGAAGCTACAATAAATCTCTGAACTGCACCTGTCTACCTGTACTGTCTGCGTTTGGGTCCTTTCCCTGTTTCCGGCATGCCAACTAACGTAACACAACCAAGCCTCAGATCGTTTTCAACAAAAAAAAATTCAGCAACACTTCATAAACTTTATACACACTTCACAAAAAGGGGCACCTCTACTGCTCACAAGGTAGGGCCTATGTTCAGCAACACTTTATAATACAGCCCATGATTTACAGTGTAATTTCGATGTTTGAATCAGCTACCAATTAAAAACGCTTCATGTTAAAGTTCAGGTTTCTTTTATTGCCACACAGCTAGGCTGGTGGTACAGTACAGATCAGTGCAAACATAAAGGACATAAGTGCAAAAAAGAAAAAACATACAGTACACAACTCCACGTACAATCACAATTAGGCTGACTTTGGTGTGTTTATCGCTGAAAAAGATGGTGAGCTGGGTGGAGAGGGTCGTCTGTGATCTTGATTGCTCGTAAGATGGTGCGTTGTGTGTATATGGAGTCCAGTGCAGGGAATTTCCTGCCTATGATCTTTGATGCTCTGTTGATAATTAATTAGTTGTGTGCTTAGGTGTGTTACCATAGCAGACAGTAATCGATACTGACAGGATGCTCTGGATTATGGCTGTGTAAAACTGAACCAGTAGACCCTGCCTGACTGTGTTTTTTGAGTTGTCTCATGAAATAGTCTCTCTGTTGGGCTTTTTGCATTTGATGGTTGGCGTTGAGGTCCCATTTCAGGTTATTGCTGATGTGTGTGCCAATGAGGGCTGTCAGTGAGGATAGGTGCTTTTATTGATTGTTTTGTTCTGAAGTCGATGATCATTTCAGTAGTCTTGTTTCCATTCAGGACCAGGTCATTTTCCCTGCACCAGTTGACTGACTTCTCCACCTCCAGCCTGTAGGCGTCTTCATTGTCTTTTGAGATCAGTCTGACAATTGTGGTGTCGTCCATGTATTTCAGAATCCTGATGGAGTTTGATGTTGATCTAAAATCATTGGTAAAGAGGGTGAAGAGCAACGTGGACAGAACGCATCCTTGTGGTACCCCTGTGCTGGTGGTGAGGTGGGGGGAAGTGATGTTGTTGAATCTGACAACTTGGCTCCTTCCAGAGGCACAGCGAGGTGTAAATGTTCAGGTCCTGGAGTTTCCTGAACAGCTTGAGAGGGTTCTTATTGATACTTCAATGTACAGTGACAAAGTTATATATTATTACTGTTTATTGTAATAATACTGTAATATTAATTATTAGTTTTATAAGAAATATTATATCCGTTACACAACAGATAAGACCAGAGACTGTGTTTCAACAAACAAGCCCCTCTGTACTACTCAAGTCCTATCTGGTACTAAGTTCTGCTCAGCTATATATTTTGGATCTTTCTGTTATTAAATATATTCATTTGATAAACATGGCTTACACTTTTATCATTAAGAGTCTCATGCTTCAACTGAGAAACTGACATTCGACTGGCTTCCTGACAGAGGACCCAAAGCACTGACCTTTAAGGGTCTTTAAAAAGGGAGACAAAACTGGTATCTTTTAGCAAGAAAGAAACCGCCTTCTCTTGCACTGCTGTCTTTTTAGGTCAGCTTGCGTAAGAGAATCAACTAAGTCTCTTTTCGGTAAAACAACATGATGCCACATGGTGGATGTGTAATTCTGGAACTCAAGTCTTTTTTTACAGAAATCAAAGCTTCAGAGAACTGGAGACACAGTTGTTTTTGAAAATCACAACATGTTAACACTTTATTTTCTAGATCCTAGTAGTGTTGAAATACTTTCCATCCAGAAGTCGGTTTATTGGGCCAGCTTTTATGCAACAAACCCCCCAGGTTACCCACTAAGTACACAATCACAACCAGATGTTTAGCTTCTTATAAAAATCTTCTCAGAATAGGGCTGCTGTTCTGAGACCAGTTAGGCTCTCATTTTGTGTTGAGCATCTTATTGATATGTGACCTTACCAGTGGTCCGAAATCAGTGCCTTGTTTGTAGAAACTCCATTTGTGGATTCGTACTCCACCTCCTAAGCAGAGCAGCACAGACACACTGGTCTCAAACCTCCAAAAACTTTGTTTAACAGCACAGGACAGTTTTTGAGATTACTTAAAGCCATGAAGAATTTGGTCTTGGTGGTTTTGGGGTTTCTGCTGTCTCCTCAGCAGGTACATAGCAGGGCAAATTGCAAGCCAGTAACAGCCAGCTTTTGTCAAAGTGTGGGTTACACCACTACCCTCCATCCAAGCGGAGTTACAGGCTTCAACCTGCAGCAGATCGGTCAGATTGTGGAGACTGCTTGTTCACCAGGCATCGACATACTCATGTGTCGTGTTGCTGTGCCTGAATGCGGCTCGGAGGACGACAGCAGAATGAAGCCATGCCGAGCTCTCTGTGAGAAGGTCAAGACAGACTGCGAGTCTGTCCTCAGAGCAAAGCGGTTGTTCTGGCCAATGAGGCTCCGATGTGACGCTTTACCAGAGTCTAACTGTGTACAGGTTAGTATGAAATGATGAGGATATAATTTCTTGTTTTTGAAATTTGCTTTGTTGTTTTTTGTTCTTACAATATAGAATGGAATCAGTGGCTTGTACAGACTCTTTAAAGAATTAGAACAAATGGGAAATACACTTAATTCACTTTCTTGCTGAGATTTAGATCAGAAGATGGACACCACTCACATTTCTGTAGCTTAGCTTAGCATAAACACTGGAAATGGGGAAACAGCTAGCTTGGCTCTGTCCAAATGTACAAAAATCCATCTACCAGCACCTCTAAAGCTCTCTAATTACCACGTTATATCTTGTTTGTTTAATCCGTACAAAAACCAAAGTGTGAAAATGACAATTTGTGGCAACTGTTCATTTTTGTTGCAAGGTCATGCCACAGAGGCATCTGAAGTGGTCATATGGACACCTGGGCTAACCACAGGTCCACTGTGGCCGACCACTTGGGTGAACCAGAAGGAGCAAAGATATTGTTTATTCAGACATCACTGATTTATGTTTCTGTTCATCCAGGGTCAAGACAACCCTGTTACCCCAACATCCCCTGCAACATGTCAGACAATCAGTGTCCCTCTCTGCAAAGACCTGCTTTACACGGAGACTGTCCTGCCCAACATTCTAGGCCACAAAACTCAGGACGACGCAGGCCTGGAAGTAAATCAGTTTGCACCACTTGTAAAAGTGGAGTGCTCCCCTCATCTGAAGCCTTTCTTGTGCTCCGCCTACACTCCTGAATGTGTGTCAGGAAAACCTCGGCCGCCCTGCAGAACGCTCTGTGAGCAGGCACGGTCCGGCTGTGAATCACTGATGAACAAGTTTGGCTTCCAGTGGCCAGAAGCCCTCAGGTGTGAAGCATTTACCACGGAGTCCTGTGAACACGTAAGTCTGCTCTTTTTGACTCCAACATGAAGATGGACAGATGTTTGCAAGGATATTTATGTTTTAGAAGCCACTAGGTGTAGAGTTTTTAATAATAATACCTATAGTACATTTCAAAAACAAGTTACAAAGTCTCTTGCACACGGCAACAATTTAATTGAGGAAAATTAGGAAAAAAACCAATATACTCCATCAGAGCTGCTTGTCGTATGGTCGAATAGCTTCGGAAACCCCTCCCCCCACACCTTTCCAACTTCGGAATTGGGGGACTGCATCCAACAAGTTCTGTAACTTTCTGAAACCGACCATCCGACATTCACAGCCACTTCACGCCGTTATTAGCAAGATGTGCGGAGGTGACAAAGTAAGCACAGTTTGAAATTCTCTCTGTAGCTCTCTTTTTTCTGTCTTTACACAACTATTCCTGTCACTTTTCATGTGAACAACCAGGTGCAACATGAATCTCTTCCAGGAGAGACTGACTGAAAATGTGTGCCGTTATCCCCATATCTAAACGATATCACGTGCACCCTCTCTCTATGACGGCTGACTTCTCACGCCGCCTTCCAGTGTGGCTGTTCGGAACAGGGACAGTTTTCGACACGTTAGCCTTCCAACGAGATAAGACAACACGTCGCATGAACTAGTTCTTTTTGAGCATAACCCAACCTTTAGGGGCACTTAGGGGTACTTGGGTCAACCAAAGGGCTCTTGGGCTCCTCACGTGCCCTCTTGTGTGACATTACACCAGGCAAAAATTACTTGCAAGTTTCCCACAGACAAATCCTGGACAGACAATTTATCATCGAATAAAGTCACTGTTTTTAAAGTCACTTTGACACTACGAGCAAAAGGGGCAGGTGTGGTTGATGAAAACTACAGGAGCAAAAATATTGTTTATTCAGAATTCATTGATTTATGTTTCTGTTCTTCCAGAGTCAAGACACCAGTTTTACCCCAACATCCCCTGCAACATGTCAGACAATCAGTGTCCCTCTCTGCAAAGGCCTGCCTTACACGGAGACTGTCCTGCCCAACATTCTAGGCCACAAAACTCAGGACGACGCAGGCCTGGAAGTAAATCAGTTTGCAGCACTTGTGAAAGTGGAGTGCTCCCCTCATCTGAAGCCTTTCTTGTGCTCCGCCTACACTCCTGAATGTGTGTCAGGAAAACCTCGGCCGCCCTGCAGAACGCTCTGTGAGCAGGCACGGTCCGGCTGTGAATCACTGATGAACAAGTTTGGCTTCCAGTGGCCAGAAGCCCTCAGGTGTGAAGCATTTACCACGGAGTCCTGTGAACACGTAAGTCTGCTCTTTTTGACTCCAACATGAACAGATGTTTGCAAGGATGTTTATGTTTTCGAAGCCACTAGGTGTCATTTTTAATAATAACATCTATATTTGTAGAGCACATTTAAAAAAACAAGTTATAAAGTGTCTTGGACAAGGCAACAATTTAAAAACCAGGAATAGCAAAAAGCAAATGGTCACACCAGAAATACTTCTGAAGCAGCCAACGGTAACATTAAGACCAAATGTTGTTAAAAGTTCCATGGCCCTGGCTTAAGACAAATGGGATCCTGGTTTTGCTGTTTTAGCTCCAACACTGTGGAGTAAACTCCTCTCAGTGTCAGATGCTGTATTTTAAAAAGCTTTTAAAAACCCACATCTATAAACTGGCACTTTTATGACCTTTTGAGAATTTTTACTCAATTGATTTAATGTTGTTCATTTTATATTTTGTTTATTTATTCAGCTTTGGCCATTCCCTGAAATAGTTTTTTATGGTACTGTATTTTCTGTGCACCTGTGAACGACCTTGTAAGGTTTTGAAAGACGCTATAGAAACTAGAAGGGCTCTCGGAGAGCACAGACCTTTGCCAAGGCCAATATTCCAGCCTTCTATGATGCAAATCTGCAAGCACAACCGCTATATGTCTGAATATATTTCCAAAACTATTTTATAGAATTACAGTGTGTCAAAACATGCTTGTGCCTAGCTGAAGACTGTATGTTTACAAGGAAGACAGTTTTACTTGAGTCAAATTTAAATCTGCATATAAAAAAACCTTATTACACAAACCAGTATGATTTAGCAACTTAATATTTACACACATAGTGAAATAATTGTAGTGTCTGTCATACGGTGTAGAAATCAGAAAACATTATGTTAAGCTACAAATATAACTACAGATATATCAAATGTTGAAATCACAGAATGACGCTGTATTAACATACAGGAACATCAAGTGATCGATCTCGCAATGTTAACGAAAGAGAAAAATGATTTGTGTATCTGCCCCGTCATTCGGATCCACTCCAAAATTGAATGGGTTCTTCCTTGGGCTCTGCTACACCCATCCACCATAATCATGCTGACAGACAAACAAACACCACCGAAAATATAACCTCCTTGGCGGAGGTAATAATGAAGTTAATTACTTACTAACGTTTATGCCCCCTAATGGCAACCAACAGTGCCTAACGGACATGCAAAGCTAACGTGAACTAATAAAACTAATGCTATCACATTACTATCTAGCTAACTGCAGAGTTTTACGCAGAGAAGAAATAAAATATATTTACCAATGGGTTGAAATGACTGCTAGACTGTTGTAAACTCTTGTCTGCTACAGGCCAACTGCTATGAATATTAGTTTTGTTCCTGAGCCAAACCTTCTTGCAATGACCATATTTCGCCAAAGGTGTCGCCACAGTAAAAAATACTAATAATTGTACTTAGAATGACAGCGTGCACTTGTGTCTTGTTCCAGTATGGAGTGGGCAGCAGCGGGGGGATCTGTGAGCCGATCACCATACCGGTGTGCCAGGGCCTGTCCTACAACAAGACGATCACTCCAAATCTTCTGGGACACACAAGTCAAAGAGAAGCGGTAGTGAAGATGTCCTTTTTCAACTCGATCGTGCAAACTGTGTGCTCGGTGGACATACGCCTCTTCCTGTGTATGGTGTACGCCCCCCAGTGTGTGGCGGGGGAAGTGCAGCGACCCTGCAGGTCATTCTGTGAGAGAGCCAAACAGGGCTGTGAGGGTTTGATGACCAGTTTTGGCGTTTTCTGGCCAGATGAGCTGCAGTGTGAGTCATTCCCAGAGGAAATGTGTATATCAGTAAGTAATGTTGATGAAAAAGGAATTAGAAGAGTTTGGTTTGGTAATGCAAATTAATCAGAATATTTTCTGACTTCTTCCTTTTCCTTTTCTTTCACAGGAAGACAGCAGGCCTGAGGTATTTTAGCTAAGTGTTTTCAAACCTTTAATGTTAACTTTATACTAAATGTTTTGTAATTGCTCAAGATATAACATTTATATTTTATATTTGTTGTTGTTGATCGCTACAGTAGTTAGGAAGTAAAGGGCTCAATGTAGGGGCATACAGGTGGCCATGTTTACAAGTGGGAAGCCAGTGGGGGATCATGACCTTATTGCTGCACAAGTGACTACTACTGGTTGGTAAAGGATAGCATGTGCTTTCTGCACATAAATCTTACCTTGTGAAGTTCCTGACAGACTAAAAAGAAAAAAGAGAGATCATTGGTACCATGTGTCATCTACTCCAAGTGGCCAACGACAAGAACCACAGTGCAGGGGAATTGGACAGTCCAAATTGGAGAGTAAATGGAATAAATTCCAAAAAAAGAGTTTAAAATAACAAATAACTTAAAGGTTCCCTGAGGAGTTTTTGGTCACTGGTAGCGCTAGGAAGCAGTATTTTACGCGTGGGCTCATGTTTTGTTTGTTCTAGTGCAGAGCACATGAGGACGCACAAGCATGTGCACGCAAGTCACACGATAAATATTCCTGCCGATTGTTTCATACAGGTAGCAATAACTCGCCAAAAACGCAGCAATGTGCCAGCAAACGCAATTAAGAAGAAGACTGCTAGGATGTAAACAATGCAAGTTTCAAACTTACAAACAAAATTAGTTACAAACAAAAATCAGATAGGCAAACGTGTTATGAGGAAGGAAAAGCATTCAACATGTATGTTAGACCTCAAGGATACACACATTGCATTTTGGTGAGTAACACTGAATGTTAACAGAAACTTGGTTTGTTTACAAGAAAACTCCACAGGGAACTTTTAAATGGCAAATGACTACAATTTTTACCCATCAAAAGAAGACTTTGATTTGACTGGGTTGACTGTCCATCAGCAGAATAGCGTGAAACCTGCAGCAGGACTGCGTATTGCATCATGTGCTTGAACGTTACAAACAAAACATTGCTCCTAGTGGTCAAAAACCCCACATGGTACCTTTAATTCCCTCTAAAGACTCTACCAGCAGCTTTTAGTTTCTAACCTATGTTTTGGAGCACATACAATGTTTTGGGGAAAAAAATCCCTGCTAATATTTTAGGGTCATTTTGTGCAATAAAGCCGCAGGCTATATATTGTACGTATTTCACCAATTATCAAGTTAATGCATGTTGTGTAAAGCAGGAAGATCCTCGTTAATCTAACTTTGTTCGTCCTTGTTTCTAACAGATGCTGAGTGCTGAAGGTGTTCTTTCTAAGCTGAATGCCGGTGGCTTTTCTGTTCGTGGCAAATGTCCGTTTATTTTCCACTAATTTTAACAACACTGTCCAATCATCTGAATAAGACATTTTTACACTCATGATCGTATATATTCTCTCCAATTTAGCTCTGAGTCTCAAGACAGCCCGCCTACTGTTGACTCTCACGGATGTATCCTTTGCAACTCACACTTCACCTGCTGGTTCTGTTAAACTGCAGTATTTATAGCCATATTTAGTTATTACATACTTCTAGTCCCAGGATCAGTTATTCAGTCCATCAGCTTGACATTGAAGAAATCTGTATTTTCCAATAAATAAAACATCTGCACCTTTCTCTCTTTTGGGGTGGGGCCAGAGAATGCATCACAATATAGGTCAAAAAAATATTTTCAACCTGAGAGGATCTGCTGTTTAAAGTCAGGGGAAGACGAGAAGGTGACACAGGAATGGAAATGTCCTCCCTTCCTGCCCAGTCCTGATTTATTCTGATGCAAGCGGGTCCAGTGATCTTTGCTGGTGCTAAACACGTCCTGCCCCTGTTGCATCATTTTCATACCTGATCCTTTTTTATGCCTCAGTAAACGCTGAGTACATGTCACCTGGGTGGGGCTAAAAATAAAAGGTGATCATTTTATAAAGTTTACCTACATTACCTACAGAATGACTGAATTTCAGAGCTTATGTTGATCATACATGATATATAATCATGAACACAGTCATTCATGACCTTCAGATAACAGAATATGAATTCCTCTTGACTTGCTACCTTTTGCAAGGTTTTCCTTACCTGATCCTGGTGACCGAACCTATATGAAACAGGTTACTGGATGCAAAATTTGATCTTTGATTCTTCATTTGGCTGTAACAGGAGCCATTATGCAATAAGGTGTTGAGCTATATGTTTTCAATTAATTTAAGCTCTTTAACCAGCACTTTCAGGCAGACAAGTCTGGGGACCTGGATGTGGTGGAGTTCTTTAAACTGGAGCACTATGTGGCTGTTACCAGGAGGGAGTATGTGGAGAGCTACGAGAGCAGGAATCCACCCTCCGTCACTCAAATCCAAATGAAAAAGGCTCTGTCTCTCCGTGGTAATACATCATATCTTTAATAGTACAGTAAAAACAGATTGAAATGTATCATTTCTCATAATGATGATGTTGAATAATGAAATATTTTAAATTAGCCAAAAGCTTAAGAAAACATTAACTGACTTAGTGGGAAGTCAATCCATCTAGTTTTATTTGTGGATTGCTTTTCATCCATTACTGTCTCTTTCATGCAGAATTCAATTTAGATGATGAAACCTTCAGAGTTCTGTGGCACGAATACCGCTCCAAAGGCGGGATCGACTACGATGAGTATATGGCAGTCCTGACAAAACTTCAGATCCTCAGAGGTAAAGCCAATGTAGCTGTGCACCAATTCCACATTACATACCATCAGTAGAGGAAAGTAACTAAGTACATTTACTCAAGTACTGTACTAACGTAGGCTACTGCTTATATTTTGACATACTTTTCCATTTACTGCTACTTTATACTTCTACTAAAATATTGTAATTTTTACTCCACTACATTTATTTGTAAACTTTCGTTTCTTTCCAGATTCAGATTAATATACAAAATATACAGTCAACAAATAAATTATTATATTATTATATCAATTAGACTTTACTGAGGTGGAAACTCACAAGCTACCCAGCAGTATATAAAGTGATATATATAAAATATATATAAATAAAAGTTAGCCCCACATTTACCAGCTGCAACATTAAAGTGACACATTAATGCATCAATAATTATAATCCAGTAATATAATATGTATTGTTCTGAACTGCAAATTGAGAGTTGACTTTTGGTACTTCAAGTATATTTTGATGCTAATACTTTTGTACTTTTACTTGTATGAGTTCACTTTTTTCCCTCTTCATCAAGCATAATGAATTAATTCCGCAGACTGTATCAAGATTAACATGACAGGAGACTCCTTGTGTTTATTATTGTTGTCGGTACAAATGTATTTAATTATGTGACTTGTTAAATCATATTTAAATACTTTGTGTGTTCAGTGAAACTGTTTGAAATTGGTGACAACCACAGTGTTGTACCAATCAAATGTGACATCACTGATCTGCTGTTACTGCTACACCGACTCCCAAATCAGAAGTTCATGGTGGGGGAAAGGGTGTGGTCATTAAAGTACCACTGATATCGTATCCAATAAGACATGCACTTATCCGCCGTCAGCTGTTATCTCAAGGTGAAGTGTAGATTGTTCCCAAGCAGAGGTGATGTCATCTTACCTTCTTACAATAATTTGACTCATTATATTTCGTTCTCTTTCCAAGTCAGGGCAGCTGTTAATTGGCTTGTTTGTGGTTATGTTGGAGAGCTGTTTTGGGAATCTGTTTGAGAATCATCATGGCACCTTATCATCAATAAAACACTGATGTCATGATTTTAATATTTAAGATGATCTGAGCTCCTCTTAGATAGAACATTTCCATAGTAAGTGACCACACACTCAGTGGCTTAGGAATTGTTATATACAGCAGATTCTGCACATATACAGATGTTTAAAAAGATTTGTACATTTTGGGTAAAATTCAGTTAGTTCAGGTTTTAAACGTCTGCTTCCTGTCTCAGATCGTTTCCAGGCCCATATGCTGAGTTTGCCGTGTGACTGCGAAGTCGCCAGCTTCTCTTTCAAGCAGGTGAGTTGAAATGTTCTGATGAATACCGCCAAAGCAACGGCACTCAATGTAGCAACGGCCCAAATTCAGTTTGTTTACCTGTATGTGAACCTACAAAGATTTCAAGTACACAATAGTATCACTTAACTACTGAAAATAAAGTTTGCCATGTAGAGATATTATAGAAATAATTCATTAAACATTTTTATTAATATGTAATCTGGGGTTCTGCAGATACTTTCAACACCAACATTCTGTTTGGGTCGGATAACTTCATACTCTTCACCCAGGACTATGATTTAAAACAGACCAAAAGACAACATATATACAATATACTGTGCAGCATCTATATGTCTTATGTACAAAATAATCTGCAGCAAAGACATGACAGATGAACAGCAACAGAAAGGATTATTTTAGGCCATTCTGTTATTTAGGCAGGAACAAACCAGAACCGTCTTAATTGCTAATTAATTTAAAAAAACTAAAGAATTAGTTACTTGGATTGGAAGTGATAAAGTACACAGAATAATACTTAAACATTTTAATTAGTGATGGGGAAGCAAAGCTTTATGTTTCAGCATTTCAGAGCGTTTGAGTTAAAATGGTGACATGTATTGGTCAGCCGTATTTACAAAAGGATTAAATGCAAGACCTCATAATCAAACAGTGAGTAAAGATACAGTGACCCCCCCCCCCCGTCGTCATCTTTGATATTTTGTTTAATAAGTGCTGCGTGTTATTCCACTCTTAATATTCCTTTTCTCTTTTCAGTTCATGAAATCAGCCATAATCTGAGGATCAAACAGGAGCTGAATGGAGCCGAGGAGGAATGTTTTGTAGAAATTAGTAGTGTAGGTGTTTAGAAGCACAGAGCTGTAGTGTGTATGTATGTGGTTATGAATCCATTCATCATTTTCAGAAACAGTACAGAAACATTAAACACTGAAAATAAACTGTTTATTTTTCATTATCAATGCCTGAAGTTTGAATTTTGTCAGTTTTTATGATGCAGAATGCTTATGTGTGTTTGTACTTTCAGATCACATATATCTTAGGAAGGTGAACTGTAACTACTGTATATTCATAAACTGGTCATTTCTATTTATCTGTGACACCTTTAACAAACAGTGGATCATATACCCGTCTTACAATAATCTAGTTCATATAATACATTGATCAGTGATCGATAACTACCTGAACATACAGTAACCTAATAAATAAATGAATAAATACTCACATGGATATGTGATAGTTCTTGACTTTTAGGTGACATATATCACCTGTGTGATCTATTAATATTGACAAGTGCCCTATGGATTATGGGTTGGGCGTATGATGATACCATGAGACGATACTGAGACAATTACTGCTACCGATAGGAAATTGCTTAAAATTTGCATTCATACCTCTGATAGTACCCTGCATGTGAAGTAGAATTTCAGTGGCCATCTGTTTTGTGTGTTAACAACAGAGTTGAATTACAGTTTTTCTTGATTGCTTAAACATTTCTTGAAATTATGCCTCCTTTTCTCGAAACGCTGAACACAAATCCATAACTTCTCACCCAATTCCCCAGACTTCATATTCAGATATGACACACAAGCCCTCAAACAAACACACACACACTCACTCTATCAGGTTTAGAAAGGGAGAGTACACAGGCAGAACGTTTTTGGAAAAGCAGTCACGAACCTGAGCGGCGCGATGGAAGCTGACGTTATCCCAACCAACAACGTAGCATGAAATGTTATGTTTTGTGTAATGTCTTGTGTTTTGTGAAACGTTGTGTTTTGACCCACCCTAATACCGGGATCCGAGAGCTGCCAAAATGTGGGTTACCTGCACTCCGTACTGTGCCTGAACACATTCTGTGTAGACACTGAAGGAGCACTGCTTTCACTACGCGGGCCGTGTAGACACTGGATCAAACAGGAGCTGTATAAAGACATTACATCTTTTATATATTTATTTAACACTTTGGGGCTCTATAGAAAACAGCAGAAGTGTTTCTAAAATATAGCAAAATACGCTTCGGGAAATAGAGCACTTACTGATGGCAGGCATTAGCTGACTATCACTCAGTGTGTTAGTCTTTGTCACCACTGACGTATTCTACCTAATCTCTTGTCCACTGCTACAAAAAGATTTTATTTATACTCAGCGGCCAAAAAACAACTCAGAAAGAGAAAAGGAGACTACGTTTTACTAGATCTAGCACAGAGACACTGACGAGTTATAGGGGTCCATCTTAATCCTGAAGGCAGGGTAGACCGGCTCGGTGAATGTGGCGTAGAAGGTGTGAAGGAGGGTCAGTTTATCAGAGGAGATTCTGTAGAAGGACAGAGTGCCGGCAGGCCAGTCCAGGTACACTCCCACTCTGTTCGAGGGAGGGATACTGATGGACACACTCCTTTTACTGTGCAGGCCAGAGTAACCAGCACCAGAGCAGCTCAGACTCCAGGACTGATCATTGCTTCCAAGACAGCAGTCGTCACTTTCTCCTCTCCTTCTGATTCCTCTGTAAGTCACTGCTATGTAAACCTTTCCTGTCCACTCCACCTCCCAGTAACAGCGACCAGTCAAACCATCAGTACACAGCAGCTGTTTCCAGTAGTCAAATCTCTCTGGATCGTCAGGATATGGCTGTTTCTCTCTCCCCACTGTCACCTTTGTGTTGTAGTCTGACAGTATGAGTTTTCTGTTTGCTGTGTTTGGGTCCAGTGTGAGTTCGCAGGCGTCTGATGGAGAGAACGAGACAGAAGATAGCAGCAGTTCTTATCTGACAAATTATCAAGTTTTTAATTTTATGTATTAACTAAATTTACTTTTAATAGGAATGGCTTTCTTTAGATTTTGTTCAGCACAGGACTAGCCAAGTGGAAGC